>NW_015387128.1:1270974-1330915 GCF_001527695.2 Protobothrops mucrosquamatus | reverse complement strand
TAATAATAATAATAATAATAATAATAATAATAATAATAATAATAATAATTAGGACCCGAGTTTCTGTTTTTAAGCAAGGCAGTTTTTAAGTTGAGTGGTGCCCAATTTTGCGAATTTTATTACCACTGTGGTTAAGCAAATCACTGCAGTTATTCAATGAATCATGTGGTCATTAAGTAAATCCAACTTCTTCCCCTTCCCCCCCCCCCCCGGCTTTCTTCTTGGAAGCCGGCCCAGAAGGTTGCAAATGGAAATCACATGACCCCAGGACTCTGCAACCATTGTAAATACACGCCGGTTACCAAAGTGCCCCAAATTTTGATTATATGACTGGAGATGCTACAACAGTTTGTAAACCTGAGGACAGGTTGTAAGTCGCTTTTTTTCAACGCCACTGTAAGTTTAAACGGCCACCAAACAGATAGTTGTAAGTCGAGGGCTAGCTGTATCTTCACTGTTTTCTTGTCATGTCATTTTCTTGGTACCATAGCCTTATTTTCCCTCAGTGGAGATTAATTTAAGGCAGTGATGATGAACCTGACTCGTATCAAAAGGTGACACGTCATGACATTTTGGGCAACAGGCCAGCGTTTAGCCACACCTGACAAAACTATTCTCAAAAGCACACCCCATTCTCATGTGATTTTTTTTCCCCAGAGGCTGTGGAGTTTGCGTGAGAATGTGTTGTGTTCTTGTGTGGCTTCCTGAGCCACTGAAAATTGTATGACAATATGGCGTGCCGTCTTCCTTGCTTTTTCTTCAACCTAAATAAAAAAAGCCCAGATCCATTAACCATTTTTTTTCCATATAAGAGTTACTCTAAGAAATACAACTAGTGGTTGTTGTGCTGGAAAAAATTACAAAATTCAGTCCAAAATGGGGGGAAAAGCCATAATTAAAATTATTTGAAAATATTAATGATGAAATTGGCCTAGTATTTTAGATAGAATAGTTAATATTTAGGGTTGGTTTTTTTTGCATTTCGTAAGGTGATATTTTGCTTTCTGCTATATAGCTTTTCTATTTAAAAGCTACAATCAAAACTCTTCTGTTTTTAGAGGAAAGCGAGGAGACGCTAAAGAAAACAAAAGAAGTGCAAAAAAAGGCTGAGGAAAAACTGAAAGTGCTGGAAAATAAAATGAAAAATGCTGAAGCGGAAAGAGAGAAAGAACTGAAGAATGCCCAGGAGAAACTAGACGGAGCCAAGAAAAAGGCCAATGCTTCCACCAAGAAGATGAAGGAAAAGGAACAGGTAAAAATGCCGCTATAAGGCCAGAAGCTTAGAAAAGAAATAGACTCAACTGGTAAATAGATTCTTTTTTTAAAAAAATGGTCTATCTGTGTTCACGTTTCTGAAAACATTTGTACTGAAGAAAGAGCAGCTCTCGTACTTTATGCCATCTCTTGAAATGTAACAGAATAACAGAGTTGGAAGGGACCTTGGAGGTCGTCTAGTCCCACCCCCTGCTCAAGCAGGAGACCTTATACCAGGGGTAAGCAACCTCAGCTCTTTTATGACTCATGGACTTCAACTGCCAGAATTCCTGAGTCAGCTATGGGAGTTGAAGTCCATGAGTCATAAAAGAGCCAGGGTTGCCTACCCCTGCCCTATACCATTGCAGACAGATGGCTGTCCAAACTTTTCTTAAAAACCTCCAGTGTTGAAGCACCCACAACTTCTGGAGGCAAGTTGTTCCACTGTTGTAATGAGGAGGGGGTTGATGATGATCTGTACTAAGCACTTTGGGCTACAAGCATATTCCCCAGTTTTCGATCTACAGCTACAGTCTATGCATCCTTCCAGTTAAGGTTGAAGTTTTTCAGATCTTCCTGAAATGTTTGGCGCCAAGTTTTTTGGGGGGGGCCTTCCTCTTTTTCTCCAACCATCTGGTGGTATCCAATTGATTGCAGTCTTTGCTGGATGTTGCTCACTCATGCGGAGCACATGTCCAGCAAAGTACATTCTTCGTTCTGTCACTATCTCAGAGAGTCTTTGGGAATTATTCCTTTGTAGAATTTTCTCGTCTGTAACATGGTCCTCATATGAAATAGGAAGAATCCTTCTGAGACAACGGAACAAGAAACAGAAGTCCTGCATTAATGTAATAAAATGTAATTTCACCCTGAGATCCAAATTTATACCATACCATACAATTAGCTTGAATAAATACTATGTATGCAGCTCTAACCTTTAAATGCTAATTCAGACATCCCGTTGTACTCGGCAGGACTCGCTCTCATGTTAGCGTGAATAAGATTATAATGTTAATATCTGCATTATATTTTTTAGGAGGTTGAAGCACTTGTTTTGGAGCTTCAAGAGTTAAAGCAGGAAGCAGCCTCCTATGACCAACAGATGGAGGCTGTGAATGAAGCTATTAAATCAATCCAAGAACAAATTGAGACCATATCAGCTGAGGTAGCAAAAAATAAGGTTAGTCTTATTCCGAACTATTAAAATAAATACTGAATATATTTATTTTTATCTCACCTTTATCGCGAACTCAGCCCTGTGAGGTGGGTTGGACTGAGAGAGGATGACTGGCCCAAGATCATTCACTCAGTTTTCATGCCTAAAGTGGGATTAGAATTCATATCTCTTGATTTCTAGCCTGATGCCTTAACCAGTAGTCCAAACTGGCTCTTAACCAAATATGCCTTACCCAGCACACGCAACTATTTTTTTTGGAGTTTTTAGGATATTAAATGCTTCTAGTCTTTCATGGTGAACAACTCATTGTGCCCTAAGTATCCTGTTGGCAAATCTTACTGTACTTACTGTATTTTTTATATGGCACTGAGTATACAACTAGACCGCATGGTCTTGCCCTCTAAATGGGCCTACCACAGAACCTCCAACTAGTTAATCCAATTTCTTGCAGTCTTTTAGATTTAGCAATAGCAACAGCACTTAGACTTGTATACCGCTTCATAGTGCTTTACAGCCCTCTCTAAGCAGTTTACAGCAGAGGTCCCCAACCTTTAGAGCACCAGGGACCAGTTCCATGGACAGAAGTTTTTCCATGGACTGGAGGGTGCGTGGTTTTGTATGCTGCCTGTGTCCTGTGGATGGGGCTTTGCTTGTTTATGTGACCCGGTTGCTGGCATGTCGCGGTCCAGTACTGGTCCACGGACCGAGGGTTGGGGACCCCTGATTTACAGAGTCAGCATATTGCCCCCAGCAATCTGGGTCTTCATTTTATCCACCTTGGAAGGATGGAAGGCTGAGTCAACCTTGAGACATTCAGAACTGAACTGCTGGCAGTTGGCAGAATTAGCCTGCAGTACTGCATTCTAGCCGCTGGGCCATCGCTGCTTTTTAAACTTATTGACCTATTGAGATTTTTGTTATATCTGCTCTTCAGGAATCTGTGAAGAAAGCACAAGAAGAACTGGCCAAGCAAAAAGCAATGGTGCTAGCTCAAGATAAAGCAATTAAAGGCAAGTCTGCAGAGGCCGTAAAATATAAAGAGCAGAATAATGAATCACAGCTTAAAATTAAAGAGCTAGAACACAACATCAGTAAACACAAGCGGGAGGCTTTGGATGCTTCAGCAAAAGTAAGTTAATGTTACATCTATTTCTCTACCAACAATTACCATTTCTAATGTTAATATTTCATGTCAATAGAAACCTGCCCCTCAAATAGTTCAAAGCATATCCCAAAACTACAGTATAAAACAAGGTATACATTGTTGTTCCTCACAATCTTGGCTTTGGCCACTGAGACTCTTGCAATATTATGGTGCAATTTTTAATTATGATTGAAGGGAATATATTTTTTTAATACATGAGGAGAAATTTTATATTAATTGTGTTCAATTTCATAATAGTTAGATTTAAATGCAGGGCCGCCTCCCACACCAGAATGGACTTCCTTGTATGGATCTCAACCGCCAAAGTGTATTTCTTGATTTGAAATGGTTTGTACCTTCATATGGTTATCTGATTGGGAAATACCTGTAATTGTGTAGCCAAATCAGTGAACACTCCATTTATGGAGGTAGATAAATTCCAAACACTGAGGAATTGCATCTTTATTACCTTGGAAAGATGTTGTTGCCTAGATGTGCACAAAATATTGCACGGGATGTTGTTAACCTCCAAATGGGCTGTTTCAGTGGGTCTCAGTATGTATGCTTTAAGGCAGGAGTCTTCAAACTTGGCCCTTTTATGACTTGTGGACCTCAAATCCCAGAATTCCTCAGCCAGGCACGCTGGCTGAGGAATTCTGGGAGTTGAAGTCCACAAGTCATAAAAGGACCAAGTTTGAAGACCCCTGCTTTAAGGTGAAGTCTGGAACGTCTGGATGATTCGGTGGCTGGAACATTCAGAATGTCCTGTTTCATGGCCAGAATGGCATCTTTTTAAACCCCTGATGCTACTCCCACATTTTTCCTACTTTCAGGAACATGCCGTGATAGGTGCACGGGGCATCCAACAAAGAGCATCTGGTTTTATGGCACAACTCACATCGCTCATATTAGTATGATGCAGAACGATATTTTCTTCAAAACAGGCAAATAGAGAAAGGAATACAACATCCAGTTTCTTTTTAATTATTTCAGCTCCCAAGAAAGTTGCAGCAGGAATAGTAAAAGACAATGATGTGGAGCCTTGATTGGTGTGCTCCACCCTGCAATCCATAGGTTTCCATGCTGATAACATGGCAGTTGATTTGTGCATTGATTTGCATTTGCAAATGCTTTCCGCTTGTTCCTTTATGTGTCTTGGCAGGTAGCTAAAATGCTTGCAGACTATGAATGGATATCTTCGGAGAAACATCTTTTTGGCCAACCAAACACGGCTTATGATTTCAAAACCAATAATCCAAGGGAAGCTGGTCAGAGGCTTCAGAAACTGCAGGAGAAGAAGGAGAAGCTGGGCAGGAATGTCAATATGAGAGCCATGAATATGCTTTCAGAAGCTGAAGAAAGAGTTGAGTTGCTCTTATTCCGCCTTAATGCCTTCGTGCTGCCATAAACAACGGTCTTTTCAATTTAGTGTTCTCCAAATTTGGGCCACTAGTTCCACACTCCCCAAATGGCATATAGTAGATGTCATAGATCAGTGGTGGCGAACCTATGGCACGCGTGCCAGAGGCAGCACTCAGAGCCCTCTCTGTGGGCACGCGCGCCATTCCCCAGAGATGGCAACCGTCCTCTTCAATCAGCCACCCACTAACTCGCTGAGGTCCCACATGGCCGGATGCATCCCAGCATCCATGCGCTCGCTGGCCTCTGTGTGCAGGGGCCAATGATGTCAGGCAGCAGCCACCCTGGCCCCTGCCTCACCTTACCCTGTGACAATGGACCCCCGCCTTGCCTCGCCTCACCCCGCAGGACGAGCCTCCTGCCCACCGCCCCACCTGCCAGAGACCCCCTGGATCTCCCCCAACCCTGCCCGGCCCCCGCAGGCCCCAACATCGAGGTGATTACGCCCACCCAGTCTACCATGACCACCACAGCCACACCCACCCAGTGGGCCATGCCCACCTGGCACCCGGCGATAAATAAGTGGGTTTTGGGTTGCAGTTTGGGCACTCGGTCTCTAAAGGGTTTGCCATCACTGTCATAGATATTTGGAGAATACCATGTTGGAGAAGATTTGTGTATCATTTCTGACATTGCTCTCAATAATGTGAAAGTTAACATGTTTTTTGTTCATTTGGCAACTTAGGTAGTCTTTGCACATGCAATTCATCGTTATATTGTTGCTGAAGAAGCTAGAAAGTGCTTTCTGGGCAATTTCAGCAAAAACCACTTTGTTTGTTTGAAACCTATTGAAATTTCTTAACAGAAGAACAGGCATTCATCAGTAATCCTGTCAGTGAATGCTTATGCAAACCTCAGTTCTAAATATCAAATATTCAGCAACAATAGATGCTCAGAACATTAAGAAGCCTGGTCTCAGAATGCACTGATGAAATTACATGAAATTAATTTCAGCTCAAATAATAAATCAGTAGTAGCTGCATAGGCATTTACAAAGAAAGGTATTCTCTGATTAGATAACAGTGATGTCAAGGAAGACTGACAGATCTTTGTTCCTAGTCAAAAACAGTTCCTTGCATATCATTAGCCTGGCTATTCTGTGCCTAATCCTGATGCCCTTTTCTTGTGCAGTACAATGACTTGATGAAGAAAAAGAGAATTGTTGAGAATGATAAATCTAAAATCCTTGCAACAATTATGGAGCTTGACCAAAAGAAAAACGAAGCTTTAAATATTGCATGGAAAAAAGTAAGTCTCTATGCTTCCTAGCCAAAGATTTTACAACAGACTCAAGATAATAATAATGATGATGATGATGATGATGATGATGATGATGATGATGATGATGATGATGATGATGATGATAAAGTTGGAAGGGACTTTGGAGGTCATCTAGTCCAACCCCCTGCTCAGGCAGGAAGCCCTATACCATTTCGGAAAAATGGCTGTCCAGTTTCTTCTTAAAAACTTCCAGTGTTGGAGCATTCACCGCTTCTGGAGGCAGGTTGTTCCACTGGTTAATTGTTCTAACTGTCAGGAAGTTTCTCCTTAGTTCTAAGTTGCTTCTCTCTTTGGTTAGTTTCCACCCGTTGCTTCTTGTCCTGCCTTCAGGCGCTTTGGAAAATAGCTTGACTTCCTCTCATACTTTATTTCATTCTTTAAGTAATTAATTAGGATGTACCACTCTGATAATTATCATCCCACCTACCATGCCCAAAGGTCCAGTCAAATAAATGTGGGTGAACAAGGGATCATCATCTACCGAATTCCTTAATTGTATTACATGCAGGAATATACATTTGGGTGGCTAGTGGCCTCATTCTGACTAATTATTGATGTGCTGGAACTGCATTCTAAAAAGTCGGAGAGATCAGGACCAAAACTAGATGCGATTTCATTTTAGTTAAAACTAGGTACAGTTAAAATATTTATTCTCCCAAGTTTTTCATAAGGGGGACATCACCTTTGGAATGGCTGTAGGGATCATTCACATGAACTCAAACTGAACATCTCTGTTAGTGGGTTCAACTCCTCCTAAACACACACAAATCCAATTTGGAGAAATAATTTAAGCACTCCCTGGAGCATATTTAGGCCTATTTGGGAAGCAGAAATTAACTCACATAATATTATTGGTAGACTAAAATGGGCTACATTTTGAATCGGGGCGGATTCCACGATATACCTTGGATACAAATTAATTTCTCTAATGACAGAATTGTTCAATTTGCTAGGTAAATGAAGACTTTGGATCCATTTTCTCCACACTTTTGCCAGGGGCCAATGCTATGCTGTCGCCTCCTGAAGGGCAGACAGTCCTTGATGGGTTGGAGTTTAAAGTTGCCCTGGGGGTCACTTGGAAGGAGAATTTAACTGAATTAAGTGGAGGCCAAAGGTTAGTACTTTTTTTTTGAATCGCAAACAAAGTAAGACAACTCAGGTTTGAAGTTTTTCTTTTTAATTCTTGTGGCATTTCTCCAAAAGTGTACAAAGATCATGGGTAGTTTGAGTGCAACAAATATAAAATGCCTACGTCCAGAGAAAGAACTAAAGTGTTTGGAGGAGGATTACCTGTACCATAATATATTATTGGTCGAAGATCTTCAGGATTGAATAACATGTAAATGAAGTAAAAGAAATAAAATGGAAAATTTTCTGTCTTTAGCTACACTGGAATTTGTCTTTTTGACAGATGTTTAAAGTCTAATGTTTATTCCTGGAAGAATATACATTTATTCACAATATGAATTCCAGCTTCAAACTGTGCCTCATACTCTGTAAATTTCTGGGTAACTTTGAAGATTAAAAAAAACCCGTTTTTTTACACCTTTTGTGTTACAGTGACAAAGAAACTGCGAATGTCACCAGGGTTATACTGTACACTCAGACTAAGATGAAATAAAATTTATTCTGCATACAAAGAGGGAAAGGAGCAAAAACTCAAAGGAGAAATTAAAAAAAATAGATTCTTATCAAGAGCCCAGCTTGATAGATATAACGTAAAAAGAATTATTCTTAAAATTGTTATAAGTATTTTGTTTCAAGAAATTATACTGATTAAAAAAACAAGACATTTTCTTTGATGGTAGCATTCTGATGGGATTTTTTTTTTTGTATGGTTCTTTTTTTAGATCCCTTGTAGCTTTGTCCTTAATTTTGGCCATGCTTCTCTTCAAACCTGCTCCAATTTACATCTTGGATGAAGTGGATGCAGCCCTTGATCTTTCTCATACTCAGAATATTGGGCAAATGCTTCGGACCCATTTCAGACACTCTCAGGTAATAAGTTAACAATTTACCAAAAGTATATTCTGCACTAATTTTTGAAACTTCTCTTTTCTCTATTTACCACCGAGAAACATTTGCTCCTGAATTAATTTTCTCTGTTTTACAGGCAAACGGCTCATATGTCTTTGCTCCAGAACTAAATCCCTCATTCTCCTAGGTTGTCATTCATATAAGACATGCATTTTTTTCTATTCTCATCCTCTGAAGGTCTGCCACTGCAGTACTATATAGTACATGGGCAAAAGAGGAAAAAATGAGTCCATTTTGTGTGAAGATACAATTTGTATAAGATATATTTCATTTTAGTTGCTATAAGTCATCTTATAATTTATTATATTTTTATTTCTCAGAGTTTAGTTGTGGGGTCAAATCTAATTGGAACTTGAATGGGAGACCACCAGGAAATCCCAACCCTGTAGACTAGGCTGCAGAGTCAAAAAAAGGGCTAAAGTAGCAAACCAGTTTCATATTGTTGTAAAGAAGACTACATGGATATGTCCATGGAATCACTGGGAGTGCCTATTTTGAAAGGGTCTCTGCCTTTAATTTAGTGGGTCATTTGTCAGCATCTACAGGTAGACCTCAACGACGCTCATTGGGACCAGAATTTTCAGTGGTCACAAACACGATGCCATGTGTCTGCACTGCTTAGCAACACAGTCCTACCACCATTAAGCAAGGACCTCATGAGTTAAGTGAGAACCTCATGTGACCAAATTCCTGCCACCTTCCCCAATGACCTAGCTCAGCGGTGGCGAACCTATGGCATGGGTGCCAGAGGCGGCACGGAGAGCCCTCTCTGTGGGCACGCGCGCCGTCGCCCCAGTCCTAGGCATTCAGCTGGGTTTTATAAAACCTTTTTGCTTTAGGCCTCCGCCGCCATGTACAAAAAAAAAAGGTTCAATCAGTCAATTTCAACTTCTCGCGGGGAAAAAAAAAAGATCTTGCAAAGTTGGAATTGATTGATTGAACTTTTTAGTCCCACCCAGTCTGCTGTTACTACCGCAGCCATGCCCACCCAATGGGCCACACCCACCCAATGGCTACACCCACCCGGCACCCGACGATGCATAAGTGGGTTTTGGGTTGCAGTTTGGGCACTCGGTCTCTAAAAGGTTCGCCATCACTGACCTAGCTTATTGGAAAGACAGCAGGGAAGATTGCAAATTGTGATCACATGACTGGGGGGGGGGTACAGAGATGGGCAGAATCTTGACAAAAACCAGTTGTAAATACCACTCATTGTCATCACAAGTTCAGTTGCTGAACAAATTATTGAACGAGGACCATCTACACAGTTACACGTTGTTGTCTCTGCTTTTTTAATGCATTCTTTTACATGGTACATAGAGGCATAGGTATCTTTCTCTTGTATCATGCTATATTCTGACTATTTTACTTCAGCAGTTGAAGTATTCTTTTCTAATATCCCAAATAAAAAATTAGTTATGTTTCTTAAAGAGACTTTTTTTTTCAAAATAGCTTACCTTTCTGTTGCATAGTTCTTGGATACTTCCAGAGTTGTGAACTATTTAAAAACTTTTTTTTTAATCAGGGGCTCAAAAAGATAACATTTTTGAGAGTGTTTCAAACTGCAAGTATAAACACAAATAATTTAAATACATGCATGGGACATGCATTATTTAAGCATCTTGTTTGTTCTCACAGGCTATGGTGGTTCCCAGCCTGGATAAAATTTGTACATTAACCTTTTGATAACATAGTTATTTTGACTTTTTTATCTGCTTGTAATCTAGTACCCAGATAAAATGATTTTTTTTATTGCTCCAAATCCAACAGTTTGAAAATGCTATGTTCACCTGAAAGCCTAGTTTAATAGTTTTAACATGATTTTTCTGTTCTTCTAGTTTATTGTGGTTTCATTGAAGGACGGTATGTTCAACAATGCAAATGTATTGTACAAGACCAAATTTTTGGATGGTGTTTCTACTGTGGCACGATATACACAGGCTCAGAATGGACAGAGCGGAGCTGCACAACAAAGAAGCGATAAATTAAACAAGAAAGAAAAGAGAGTGAAAATACCAGTGGATGTTTGAAAAATGTTTGCAGCTTGGTAGTTTGCCTACATTTTTAAAGAGAAAATGGGATGCAATTAAATTATAGAAATGCCTCTTCCTTAGCATAGCAATAATCCATATCTCTATAGAGTACCGAGATTCTCTGCACTCATCAGCTTGAGGTACAGAAGGGTTAATCCGTGTTGCTCTTTTTCTTAATTTAGATTAGAAATATTTTAAAGACTTGTAAATATCTCTTCTATTTTTTCTTCTCATTACAAAAAAGCTTGCATTTGTTTAAGAAACAAAATCACACCTGTAAAAGTTACCTGTTTCCATAAAGCAAACTACATTCTGGCCAGTAAGTATAAACCATATAAAAATAAATAATACATAATCAGAAGACTATAAAATCGTGTACTAGTATGTAACGTCTGACTCCAAGTTCTGTGCTTGTTTTAAATTTAAATGTGTGATTTTGTATAGCAGCAAAATCTGTCATATATTTGTATTAGTAATAAAATCCTCTCAGATACTGCCTTTATTTGCTGTTGGATTTCCTTAGTTTTATTTACTACAGCAGTGGTTCTCAACCTTTTTAATGCCACGACCCCAACCGGTCGTAAGTCGAGGACTACCCAACCGGTCGTAAGTCGAGGACTTTCCCTGCCCGGGAGCGCCGTGCATGCGTGGTTCTGCTCCCTGCGCCGGCCGAGGCGTAGCTGGCAAGCGGCAGAGACAGAGCAGGCCGACCACCAGCTGGCCCAGCTCAAGGGAGGTAAGGCACCCGCCGGAAAAGGGGGAAAAATGGCGGATAGCCTTGCTTGGCGACCCCCGTGAAATGGTCGATTGACCCCAAATGGGGTCACGACCCATAGGTTGAGAACCGCTGTACTAGAGGAACTTAAAAGTAGATTGCTGCGTGAGCAAGCTGCTTTAGTGGTTTACCTGAAGCCTTTTTAATTATCTCAAGAGTTGGAGGTCCCAAACTAATAGAAAAGTGGCCCTTTTGGAAAGCAGGAAATGGCTGAAGGAAGGCTGCTTTAACTGTAACTTTTGCCCATGTGAATGAATAAATGAATGAGGCGGAAGTGCATTGCATGCTGGGAAGGCAAGAGAGTGAGGCACTGCATCTTCATTTGAAACATGTTTCATGTCAAACTGTGATTATCCTCACAGCCATTTTGTGAGGATCTGATCCACTCTCACATTTACCAGTAGAGAATAGATCCCCGATTTAGACTAAATATGTTTAATTGCTCATATGTTAAGTTTTATATGGACAGTTTAAGGGGGCAGTGCTTGTGAAACAGGCCACCTTTCTTTTGGCCTGCTCTTTTGGAGAAGAAAAAAAAGTCACCAATTTTATGTAACCTTAATATCTTACCAAGAATTGGTATTAAATGGTGGGACAGTTTATCACTTTTGACTAATGTAGCAAATCCTGTATTTCATATTGGCTGAGTTGACAGGCATAACTTGTGTTATGGTTTATTCAATCCAAATTTAGATATTAAGTAGTATACATGGCTTAAATATGTATAACATGCTAGTCTAAAACTATGGTTAGCATGATCTCAAGTTCCAGCACATTATTTTTAGTCTATAATAGGGGCCTTTTAGGAATTTGTGTATTCTGGTACATTTTCCTGGAGTGATGATGCATTTAATCTTTTATTAGGTGAATTAAATGGAACTCTAATTCTGTTCATAGCAGCTACTATATTAACAGTTAATTAGAAGTTTTGAGGATAAAATTATTTTTCAGTTTTACACTGTCCGCCTTGCCCTGGTCCTCACTTGAGAGAATGGAGTCAACTCCCTCAGCTTCTTTTAAAAAGTTATTACAGATAACACTTTAGACTACAAAACAACAACTTAAAATTATATAAAGCCATTTTTAATACCCAATGATAATATTAGTTTGCATTGGGGAAACCTTCACAAATAGGTTTTCCAGCATTATGGACTTCTCAAAGGAGTTAGATTTTTGCCTTGATTGTTCACATGTAATCAACTCATTTTCAACTCCTACCTGAGGTAGGACAAGAAGCAATGGCTGGAAGTTTGTCAGAGGAAAATCCAACGTGGAACTAAGGAAGAATTTCCTGACAGTGGGAACAATTAATGCACGGGTGTCAAACTCGATTGCATCATGTGATGTATCGTGACATATTGCGACGTTTTTTGCCTTTGCGGAGCTGGGGTGGGCATGGCCTGCGTGTGACATCCCTGAATTAATGGAACAGCTTGCCTCCCTGAACCGTGGGTACACCAACACGAAGTTTTAAAGAAAAAATTGGACTAACATTTATCCAGGATGGCATAAGGACTCCTGTCTTGGGCAGGGAATTAGATAAGCTCCCTTTCAATCCTCTAATTCTATGATTCCAAAATCAACCCTCCTCATGAACTACCTATATGGAATTAAAAATATTTTAAATGCAACCAAGAATTAATACAGCCTTTGGCATTCACAAGAAAGAAATCAAGGGATAATTGGACTGGCAGGAACTGGGCTGTAAAGACCACGAAGAGACACCACATAATCCTCAAAATGGAAACCTGATGTAAGAGGAACAGTTTAGCAAAGTAGAAATAATCCACTCTGTAGACTCTTCTAGCAACAGAATTACCAATTATTCCAAGAACGCTCATGTTCCTTTTTTTTTTATTTAATGTTTCTCCTTATCCAGGAAAAAGTTTTTAGTCAATTCATGTACATACTCAACATCCAGATACAAAAATTCAATGCACTGAATTTAATGAAGATCTTGCGACATTAGAAATCTTTCAACATAAACAGTTTTGTAAAGTCAGCAGGGGTATTATAGAGTCAAATTTTCACACTTTAATCCAGGTATACAAAGCAGCATTATATAACAGCACAGATGCCCCTATTTGGGCAACAGTGTTTTATAGTGCAATTGTTTTCAGAGGAAACTCCAAAGGCCACTTTTTCCTTTTCAAGTTCATAAATTTAACAAGGGACAAGTACCTAGCCTCTAAATAAAATAAGTTGGTTTCTCAGAGAGGCACTTTTTTTGTTAATAAATTTGGAAGAGGGAAAACAAATCTCAAATTATACTTTTAGCTAATCCCCCCCCCCCCCTCAGGTCTTCAGCATAAGTAAACATTTTCACTTGGAAACGTCTGACACACCAACTGCTGCAAACTTGGGGCTTTAGATTTCTCAATATTGAAGTTTTTGCTTGAAAAGTCTGGAGACTTAGCACTTTTACAATTGTCATGGCTTCTATAAAACACTCAAGGAAAAAAGGCAACAATTGACATTCCTGCTTAGTACAAAAAAAAAGCTGCTGCTGAATAACAATCACAGATCTTGTACCTACATTCAGTGTTATAGTTCTGCCTGGCAAAGTCAATAGGAAGCTGCCTTCTATGACACATCAAATTCTTTTAAACCGGTTTATGGTATTTTACCATTTTTTAATTACAGGTATTAGAGAAGGCTATTTTTTTTAAAAAAGAAAAAAGGCAGTCCAATGACATAAATAATTTCTTTGCTTATTTCAAATTCTTAACGTATTCCAGCAGCCCTAAAAACATGATGGGACATCAAGAATGGGATCCCACTGTCCCTCTTGAGGTAACATGAATATGAGAAGAGAGTTATTTATGCTTTTGAATGTCTGGGCAGCAGCATGCAACAATCTCCAGATTCTTTTTCTTGAAACCTACTGGATTTTTGAAGAGAGAAGGTACCACCCCAACCAAAGTTGGCAAAGAAGAAAGATGGACAGAGCAGCATTCCCTATTTCAACTCCAGAGAAAGCAAACCTGTCGGGGACTGAGAGGCCTTCATGTCTGAGAATCAAAGTTTCTCTAATTCTACTCAGAACATACACCTTGTTCATTTGCATCTGTCGTATAATCATACAGCATAAAAGCACTCCCTCCCCAAAGTTAAGAATTTCTGAATTTTTACTGGAAAAATCGTTCCAAGCTCGGATATGGGGTATTGGGATGCAAATCTAAGACAATTATGAAGTTGCAGTGATTTTGTCAGCTCTTACATCTGTATAATAATTGTTAATGCAACAATCAAGATGTATAGAGATGAACAATTTGAGAATTTTAAAATCCCAAAATATTGGTTAATAAACTAAACCAACCTTTTGTGCACCAGAGACCGGTTCCATGGAGAAAGTTTTTTCCACAGACAGGAGGGGGAGTGGTTTTGCATGCTGCCTGCATCCCAAGCATGGGGCTTTTGCTTATTTGTGTGGCCCAGTTGCTGGCATGCCATGGCCCAGTGCTGGTCCACGGACCAGGAATTGGGGACCCCTAAACTAACACATCTGAAGGTTCCTGGGTAGCTTCAAAACTCACTGATGGTCTGGCCTAATCTCAAATACTACAGGAGTAGACCCCAAGTATATAGTTTACTTCAGAGGTCAGTTTTGTATGTTCCAAAATTCCTACATAGAATATATAAGAATTTCCATATAGAAATCAAGACGTCCTACATCTAGATCTTCAAAGCCCACAATTTATTTAGCATGAAAAATCTTATCAGTAATATAGTGATTCTTACATAATACTTTCTCTTATCTATTTAATATAACTCTACAAATCTTGCAGAAAACCGATTGTGATGTTATCCAATTTCACTAAAATCTTTATTAAAATTGGAGCAAATGCTGTTTTTAGACAATTGCAAGAACAGAGTTGACAACATTTTTACTCTGATGCATGCAGTGTCAAAACTTACAGCAAAAATCAAAAGTACTTTCTAGAAAGAAGATGCAAATTCTGGGACTGAGGCTAATAATGTTTTAGCAGCACAATATTATTTTATTTAACAATATTTCCCAAAATAAGTAAGTGGTTATTGTTGTGAGAGGGTTAATTCAACTATGAATTCTTCCTTGGAAAATGTAGAAAATTCTTTAAAAATGTAAGGTCTTACAAACCTAACTGCTCTATTCACCCTTATATCCAGACAATTAAAGTGCTTTCTTGCGTGCATTTCTGTCCAGGAGAAGTCACATCTTTTAATGTGGGAAGGCATAGGTTTTTCCAAATCTTATATACTGTTTATATGAGATGAAGTGATATTTATGGTCCAAAGCAACCAACACTGACTAGTGGCATTCCAAAAACAGAGGCTAACTGACACCCTTTAAGAAAGGCATGTCCAACGCTCGGTCCATGGGCCATATGTAGCCCCGCAGAGCTAATATTGTGGCCCACAAGGTCTTAAACTTTCAAAGGAAGTTTGTTATTTTTATACATGAACTATATTTTATATGCAGCCCAAGACAATTTCAACGCTAAAAGGTTAGACACCCATGCTTTAAGGATTTGGTAGGGCTACAAGGTTTGGGATAAAAAATCCAGGTACTCACTAGCTGCAATAAAAATATATACAAAACTCTTACTCTTTGCTGCCTTCTAATATTTTTGGCAAATTTTCTTTTTTGTACTATTATTAGTAATGATACCAATTATAATACTGCCATCATGACATAAATACTGGAAGTTGGCCCACATGAAATCCACAAAAAGTTTGCTCTCTGGTGTTTTGCTATGGTTTTCATTCATTAGATGTATACAATAAGGGCCATTTTTGTGTAAACTAAAGATTCCCCAAATCAAACTCACAAACAAGGTGCTTTTTCACAAACGGAGAATTTCAAAAAATATCCTTATGTAGCTTGGGTATTTTTTTGCTTAATACTTTCAAGGCTTGCATTTTAAGTAAACTGCTTCATAGGTTGTTACTGTTGCTTTTAAGAAAAAAAGGAAATAATGGGGAAGAGAATCAAGGTGTTCTTTATTTCAGCCAGGGAATTTATGCATGCTACAAAAATCATCTTTACTTTTCCTCTATGTAATTCGGAGCTCATTGCACTTTTTTTTTTGCTTGCTTGCTTTGTTTCACATGGCACTTGATTGGTATCCAATTCAATCAAGATTTTCTAAAGTTTTCTTTAATAAAGATGCTTTTTCTTGTAGTTCAGGCCTACTGTCCAAAGTCAATGCTGTTAAAGAGCCAATGAGGACTTCTCTACTTTCAGTGCTCAGGCTTTCCCACTGTTTGGATTCTACACAAGAAAAGGGAAAAGAAGGGATATCGTCATCCACCTTTCCAGTTGCATTTTCAGCTAACAGCTTTTAGAATGGATTCTAATAATTAAAATACAATTTTAATCACTAACATACTCATATCACTTGATAATAGTGAAAAGACAGTTTATCTAAGTGTTCCCCCCCATCAAATTTCAATTGATGGAAAATCCTCTCTGAATAATGCAACATAGCTCTGCCTAATAGTGATGAAAATAACAGCATATATTTTTTTTTGATGTTCGATAACCTGTTGTAGGACAACTTCGGCTATTTTGTAGAATTACAAATTGAAATAAAAACTACAATAACTAAAAGCTTGTGTTAATATTTTATCCATTTAGAGTACATGGAATCAATCAGAATTTTGGATGTAAAGGACGTAATGGAAAACAAACTTGCATTAAAATATATATTCAAAGACACTTATGTTAAAATATACATTCAATAATTAGATCATAAGAGTCGTGTTCTTTTCCTAATTATAGGCATAAAAAATCTACGTGAAACAAAATGTTGAAAGAATGTTGAGGCACAAAGAAAATACTCCTTCAATATTTACTCTTCTTTTTCTCAATGAATCAAAATCATCTCCTTAGATGACTTAAGTTCCATACAGCATTTGAATAGAGATGTGTAAAATATTTATAAGAGCCGGGTGGCACAGTGGTTAGAATGCAGTATTGCAGGCTAATTCTGCCAACTGCCAGCAGTTCGATTCTCACAGGCTCAAGGTTGACTCAGCTTTCCATCCTTCTGAGGTCGGTAAAATGAGGACCCAGATTGTTGATGGCAATATGCTGATTCTGTAAACCGCTTAGAGAGGGCTGTAAAGCACTGTGAAGCAGCATATAAGCCTAAATGCTATTGCTATGCTTAGATCTCAGTCAGTTGTTTTTGTTCTGACTGAGTCCAAAACAAATTAATGACCAGAGAATCCCATTCAGGATTAGAATTAGAATTAGGGCTAATAATGCCTCATCCAAAATGTAGAAATCCATTACATTTATACACAGTTAACAGATTTTGATCATTTTTGGCACTATTCAAAGTATTACTTTAATGATCGATTCTTGAAATGTTTGCTATTTTAAAAAATGGCCAAGTTCATCTAGATCTTAAAGCAGTGGGCAAGCTGAACCAATTTTGCCATGTGGCATAGATTAGAAAGCCTACTGTCTTTCAAATTAATTTCTATGGTTTTTTTTCTGATTGCAAATGTATCTGTGGTGCTCTAGATACAACTAAGGGTAATGGCAAATTTTGTATGTCCTGCATTTCTTTTTCAAAGTATTCTTCCCTATTGAAACTCTCTTATTAAATTTTCTAACTTGGCCTCATCTCAAATATGCAAAACATATGTTTTTCAGAATATCAAATGTTTTAAAAAAATTAGTTGAAAAAGAAAATAAAAACAAGCATGATTATATCAAGCAACTGATGTGCATCTTAAGTTACAAAACAGGAATCGGATTGGCCAAAATTGTTCTTTAAAACAAAATGGGATACAATCCTGTCCTCCAGCATTCAGCCTTTTGATTTAAGGAATAATCTTAATTTTCAGAACTGTAATTCTTACCTTCAAGTTTAGTGAGCAGCACCTCTATTACTGATAAAGCTTCAGTTCTTATGGAAGTGTAACTTTTATTCTCTAATGGAATAAGATTTACATTTAAAATGGTGAATACAAATTATGTGTATAACAACACAGTTTTATGCCAGAAATACGAACATGGAGAATTTATATAACTTGAGAGAGGCATACAATATCTCAATTTTTACTTTCTCCTAACCTCAATTCTATCATATATTTAATAATAATTGATTGCATTATTATTAAATAATATTGTTGAATTATTCTTCAAATAATGTTATTTGAACAATGACAAATAAAGGGATTTTGGTTGGAAATGAACTTGCAAAGGTAAGTAACAGTTGCATGTCTAGATGATTTCCAATGACTGGCTTATACATTATCCACATAAAGTTAATAATAATGTAGATGATCCTTCTGGTCTAAGTTATTCTGTGTGTTTTCATAAAGTTTTGGGAACTGTCCACCAAAGAGTAATTGGTGCTAGCTAAGGCAAAAACGGAGTTTGACATAATTTATAATTTGCAGGTAATATGATTTAAGGTAAACATAAGTCATGTAATTTACTCTCTTTGTCTGCTCTCAATAATTCTCGTTTTGTCAGATTAATAATGATAAATTAGTACAGCGTTTGAAATCCCTAGGGGCTTCACCCTAGCTTTTTGTAGGCTGCATGAAGCCCTGGTTTCTCAAATTATCAAAACTCTGTCCTAATATAAAAAAAGGATAGCAGGTACATACAGTCCTCTGCATCATTAAAGTTTCTTTTCCTTAATAAAAATATTCTCTTAGCAGTATCAAATTCTATATGGACAGAACCTTAAATCATATCAACCTACCTCTTCATACTGTGTCATGGACAAATAGCCCTTGGCCTTTGTGGGCTGACCTCCCTACATATACAGGTAATCCTCGACTTAACGGCCACAATTGAGTTTCTGTTGCTAAGCAAGACAGTTAAGTGAATTTTGCCCCATTTTACAACCTTTCTTGCCACAGTGGTTAAGTGAAAATGACTTCCCCACTGACTCTGCTTGTCAGAAGGTTGCAAAAGGGGATCACATGACCCCAGGATACTGCAACCGTCATAAATATGAATCAGTTGCCAAGCGTCTGAATTTTGATCACGTGACCATGGGGACGCTGCAATGGTCATAAGTATGAAAAACAGTTGTAAGTCACTTTTTTCAGTGCGTCGTAACTTTGAATGGTCACTAAATGAACTGTTATAAGTCGAAGACTACCTGTAGGTAGAGAGCAAGGAATATGACCTTGACAGGGATATGCAGGCTCCACTGCCAAGGCAACAAGATTAAAACAATTTTTAAACCTAGAGTGTCCAGGTAACATGTTTGATTTGTTTGGAAGTGTCTCAGACAAAGACCTTCCTGATCCTGAACTATAAGGAGGATGAAGAGGTACTGTAAAATCAGATTTGCAAGGTTCTGTTATTTAGCCATTCTCAATAAAAAAATAAGTTACAGGATACTTAATTTCATGGCTCTGGTCTATCTAGTGCGCCTGACAATAAGTAAGACAGGGACAATTTTTCTCTCTTAGTTAGAAAGTTGTGAAGAAGCAGAATGATGAAATTCCAAACTTTCTTACATCTATCCAGTAAGCAGAGCATCCAAATAAGAAAACATCTTAAAGACACAATATGGATATACACAAATCCTGCTACGCTGGTCAAAGAAGCAGTCATAATGCTTGATCAGTCGGCTGTCACAATGAATCTTTGGAAGATTCTATTTAGTTAAATTTAAGTTTCAAACAATAAATGTTATTAGAGAACAGGGCAATTTTAAAATCTTATCTGGAACTGCTACCTGCATCAAGCAAATAACCTTTCCACGAGCGAATCAGGAAACATGAAAAGCGTGAAATAGTCCATTCTCTCCTTTGTTCATTAAACTTTAGAACGAGTGGACAAAAAAAACACATGACTGAAAAGACATTTTACCTAGCGAGTGAGTGATGGAGGAACAGGTTTCCAACAATATTCTTGCCAAAGCCTCAGGGTCAGAGTGTTCTGCTTCAAACAATAATAACCTATCAAATGGAAGAACATAAGCATCATTCTTTTTCAAAGAGCACAGAGCCTTACTGTCTTAAAATTCCACCTGAGTGAGCTGCAATTATCATAGGCCTTCCATGTGGCTATTGTAGACATCAAACATGCTACACACAGTTATTTGGTGAGCCTTATGGAACTTGAAATTTCAATCCCACATACATTGCTCCTTACTTAAAACATGCCAGTTTCCTCATGCCAGTCAGGGGAAGCAAGTAGGGAGAAGAGGCAATGAGATTCACAAAGCTCGGGGAAAGGATTTTGAATCTCTCCATCTCCACATGCTACTGTGAGGGGGGACTGAATGAACAAGAACAAAAATAGCAGCTCCAGCACCCACAGAAAACTTACCCTTGGAAAAAAGCCTTCATGGCTTGGAGTACGCCAAGCTGTACTTTCCATGTACCAAGTCTCAGACGCTCACACATTAATCTGCACAGCTCTTGTCGATAGCAGCCTTTATTATTTTTTTAAAAAAGAGAGAGATCAAAATATAGACAATCTACACACTGACAATTCTCAATGCTTCGTTATAAGAGCCTCAGAAGATCTGATAACGGCAGAAGCCAGAATGACTTTCCTGTCAGAACTGCAATGTGTTCTGGTTGTTGTCTCCCTCTTCTGACTTCCTTTTTCCTCAGTCCCTTATCCTTGCCACCCATCTATGTTCTGGAGGAAAATCTCCCAAATGAATCTTCATATTATTTTCCAAGCAGATTTACTGTTCCCGGTACCTTAAATAAATATAGCTTCAAAGAAAACTGAGGATCAGGAACAAAAGACAGGAACCTAAGAACAAAGGACAAAATTTGGCTTGTCCCTTGAAATATTCAAATTCTAATCTTTCCCTTTTTGCTGCTTCCTTTCTGAAATTAAAAAAAAAAATGCTCACCCCACTTATTACCATGCTTATATTTAGGTTAAATCATAAGACATTATTTAAAAAAAATACAAAACAAACGAACTGCAACAAAACTAAGAACCAATACAATGAAATTGTTTCCTTCCTCTCCTATGAGCTCTTGCAACAGCTTTGTTTTAAAGATAAAATAGTTCAAATTACTGGAATTAGACCTACACTGTGTTTCTGAGTTTTTAGGCCAGGCTTTGCCTAAGCTTTCAAAGGCACAGAGGAGGGCTTCAACTTGCAGTTCTTTCTCATTTTCGTTCTCATCCTCATCATCGTCCTGTGATGAATTTGTTCTTACATTCCCAGGACAATTCTGCAGTGGAACCAGAGGGTGTGAAATTTGAAAGAGAAAGAGCAAGCAGAAGGGAAAAAAATGGTGATTTAGCTTTTATACTTCTCTTTTTACAAACATCCAGACAGCAATTCCATTAAATTATACTACATTTTGTTAGTAACAAAGCATTCAGAGTCAATATACTGAAATGTAAAACATTTTATTTACATGAAAGCTATCCACGCCATCTCTACTGCAGGAGACTAAACTTAATTTAATTAGCTAAATTTAATTAGCATACTGATAAAATTAATGTTTTAAATCTGATAGCAGGGACCATTTCCTTAATCTCACAGTCCAGCCAAGAAGTCACTCTAGTCATACTTGCCTCATAAAGAGACAGATCCCTAGGTAATGTATATTCACACAATTTTAGGCTCTCAATTAATTACCTTCACTGAAGAGAAAGTCAGTAAAGGAAATAAAAAGCTAGAAATCAGTGTAGAAAAAAAATAAAATTTTATGGAACTCTACTAAGATAGAAGTGTCCCAAAAACCCTAACTGGATATTAAGAAACTTGAAAACAGCTCTTCTGCCACAGGTGCATTAGCTGCCATTTGCCCTCTTCTTTATTAAGGATTTGCAACCCATTTGAAAGCAGCATCCTTCAAAGAGGGTGAGATATAAAGGGCTGATTCACTTGATTGTTCTCCAAAGAATAATATAGGATTGAGACCAAGGAGTACAAATGCATTAGAAATTTCTGGCTTCCTCTAGCCAGCAAGCAATTTTGTATGAGGTCTTTCTGCTATGTAGCAATAGCAATAGCACTTAGGCTTATATACTGCTTCACAGCCCTCTCTAAGCGGTTTACAATGTGAGCATACTGCCCCCAACAATCTGGGTCCTCATTTTACCAACCTCAGAAGGATGGAAGACTGAATCAACCCTGAGCCAGTCAGAATCAAACTGTTGGTGGTGGGCAGAGTCAGCCTGCAATACGGCATTTTAACCGCTGTGCCATATATCACCATAGCACCAGCTGGTAAAGCTGTAAATTATTAGTATAAAAATTCTAAACAGCTTGTTAGTTCTTCTTTGGCCGGACTGAATAGTAAGTGTTTTAAAAGCAAGAACGAGCAGCAAACTAAGTTGTTGGGTTTTTTTTGCTTTGACCTCAGTGGGGAATCTTATTGGTTCAGCTTGAGATGCCCTCCCCGCTTTTCACAACACCCCAGAGCCAGACTTACAAGATTTTTTTATATGGATTACATAGAACAATTCACAGAACTAGCAAATCCAAAAAATGTACTATTTTTTTAGTGATGCTATTATTCCAATCCAAGGAGGGCTGAAAGATCACCTTCTTTATTACTGGAAAGTTTATGTCTGTCAGTTCCTGGAACCTATTTTCCTGTGTAGCCTTAAGCACATCAGCCGTACACCGGAGCGCTACAATCTTGTACCGTAGGTTTTCTTTACGGCATTCTTTCAGCATTGCCTGTACGACATCATCCACACTGGGCTGGTTGGGCAAAGGCTTGCGCAGTTCCACACTAAAATCAATAAAGGATGAACAGGACACAACTGATCTATTTGTCTCCTTGGTATTACACCAAGCCTCTTAATTTAGCTCAGCCTCTAAGTATATTCTCTTGCAAAATGTGCATATTCCCTTTGCTTTAGGTACTTAAAACCTATCATGTGGCTGTGTAGACAACTTGGCATTTTATTTTATTGTAAAATCCTTTGAATTTTTGAAAAAGCAGCTAATGAACACTGGAAATCATACAGTTTGCATTTTCATTTTTCCCCAATGAAGAAAAGCTTCTTCGTATATCATTTATACCCATGCATACTCAGCAGCTATATATCAGAAAACATATCCCAGAATTGCACCAGTTAAGCCCAAGTGAGAATAAGCATTGATTTTTAACAACTAATATTTCCTTTGCTATAGCTTTTCAGGGAAAAAATATCTTACGGGAGAAGTCCAAAAAACAGGAGAAATAATTTGACCAGTAGCAAAAAAATCACTAGTATATTGGCATTGGAAGAAAAAATGGGAAAGGATATGAAAGAATAACTAGAATGAAATATGCTGAAAAAGTCTATGTCCACTATCACATAAACATGCAATGTTTTGTTTTGAATGCCAGTGAAATAATCAAAACACACATCTACTGTGGAATTAGCAGTGTATGTTGGGACACAACCTTGCAAAATATTTTATTGCAACAGCTTTACTTGCAGACACAGCCCTGCAAAATTTAAGGAACATTTTAAAAATCAGGCAGTATGTTGTATGGGAGAATTTTTGGTGATATCAGGAATTTTGGGGGGAAAATGAACATAGTAGAAAAGGAAACAGGTAAAAGAAGGAAAAGTAAAACAGGACAAGTGTAGGAAGAAAAATATGAATCGAGCATGGAAAAAAAAAAGAAGACAGATTAAAAGCTTCCTCCAAAAAATGGAAAATGGGCACATGGAAAGATGATTTTTGGAACAAGGTGCAAAGAATTATCTTAAGAGTGGTATGAGCATATATGGAATTATGTTAATGGGTAGCATGGAAAAACTGCTTGGTGGAATGATGTAAATGATGCGAAGAAGCAAATAATGAAAAATTGCATGTTAAAAGAAGAACTGCTGCAAAAATTAGAGAAATATAGTTTACATAAAGAGAAAAAGAGTTGCAATGATAGTCAAAAAGATCAAGAAAAAGAAAAGGTCAAAAGAGGCAGCAAAAAATATATAGCGTTCATGGAAAAAGACCGTTTTGAACATAGTTGAAGAGGGGTAAGCTCCCGGAGAGAGTACACAGAATTAAAAATTAAAGCGACAAAATGATTTGGGATGAAACTGATGTGAGAGAATGCTGGAAGAAATGTTTTAAAAATCTGTATAAAAATAATTGTCAAATATCAAATAATGGAAATATGCATGAATGTTAGTAGCCAAGAAAAAAAATGACAAAAAAGAAGTCATAAATGCTGTGAAAATGTTGAAAACAGATCAAGCTATAAGTGTAGATGATATAATTGAGAAGAGTTATAATTAGTTTTACCTGTGTGTGAAGGCTACTTTGGATTGGAATATTGCCATTACTATTCACCCATAAAAAAGGAAAGGTAGCAAGCAGAAACGCAGAAACTACAGGAAATTAGTTTATAAAATGTGCTTGGGATGATTTCTGGCAGATTTTTGGACTAAAAGGCAATGAAAAATCTCACTGAGCAAAATCTGGGAAGTGCAATGTAGCTTTATGCTGGGTAGATTCTTTGCTCTTTCAGCTCCACGTTTGTAAAAAATATTTCATAATTAATTCTTCTTCACTTTATCCTATGTTTTCTCTAAATCAACAAACATAGAGTTAGCCTTATTTTTTTACAAATTCCCCTGAAGAGCAAAGGGGAAAGAATTGCAAAAAAATAAGGCTAACTGTATGTTTGTTGATTTAGAGAAAACACGTGATAAAGTAAATAAGAATTACCGCAATTATGAAATATTTTTTTACAAATGTGGAGCTGAAACTTCATCGTTGAATGCGGTAAAAATAATATAGTATCTCTGTAAAGCATCTGTGGGAAAAACACAGAATACTAAGTAAAGGTTCAGCACTGAACAAGGAGTGTATCGCCTTGGTTGTTTAATGAATTATGGATATCTATATAAGGAATGCTTGTAAATATGGAAGACGTGTGTTGGATATATGAATGTACACGCATTTCAAGTGTGATTCTCTGTTCCCTACTTCATCCTTTTTATTTAACATCCATGGGGGGGGGGATGTCTAAGAGTCAGTTTTTGATTCCTGGGGACTTGACTGACTTGCAGTTTTCTTGAAGAGGGTTTTTGGAAGTGGTTTGCCATTGCTTCCTTCCTAGGGCTAGGACAAAGGAACAACTCTCACCCAGTTGGCTTTATGCCTAACGTAGGACTGAAACTCATGGTCTCCCAGTTTCTAGCCTGGTGCCTTAACCGTTACACTAAACTCAATTTCATTTGTCCTAACGATTACAAGAAATCTTCTAGTTCACTTCTTTTTAAAAAAAATAATTAAAAATACTTCCAATATTTTAAGGAAGTCAAGAGATTGTAGTAGTACCTAAAGTCCCCTCAGTACTTTTCTAGGAATCAATGAGGAAATTCATCTCACCCCCAAACCAGTGAGAAACTTTCAGACCGGGAGATGAACATATTTTTACCTGCATGAACAGACGACGCTGGCAATTGCTTTTAATAGCTCTTCCTAAAAACATTATAAAAAAAGAGATAAATGTTAGTATGTGATTTTTTATATTGTCCCCACAAAGATTTAGAAGTACCACGTCAAATGTGCAAGTTACATCTTGTACGAACATTTGATTGTGAATTATAATGATATCCACTTGGGCGAAAGACTAGAGAGAACAAAAAAAGTGCACGACAACAGAGCCAGCTCAGCCTGACTTACATTACTATAATACCAAACAGTTTTTTCCTTCTAGGGTAAACTTGTTTTTCCCAATTGGCCTCCTAGAATTTCTTTTTAAAATCAAACACCAACTAGTACAGGGCTTTTCAACCTTTTCACCCATTGTACCACTTTTAGGATATGGCAATATCCGAGTACCACCAGTCGCCTAGCAAGGTGTCAAAAACTCGACCAAAGGGAAAAAAAGGAAAAAAGTGATAAAGTACAGGTAGTCCTCGACTTACAACAGTTCACTTAATGACTGTTCGAAGTTACAATGGCACTGAAAAAAGGGCCAAGCAAGACACCTGCCTGCCTGCCCGCCCGGCGGCGCTCTTCCTCCTGTCCGAGGTTTTCATTGTTGTGAGCATTTCTGTTGAGGATTGGCAGCGGAGGTGGGGTGGGTGTTTAGTTTTTATTTCCCCCGTCTGCTGGGTGGTTGCAGGTTTTGGTCACTTCACATGACCCTGGGATACTGTGACCGTCATAAATATGAATCAGTTGCCAAGCATCTGAATGTAAATCACAAGACCCTGGAGATGCTGCAACATTCCAGCTGATCGGCTCTCCTTCTGGGCTCAGCAGAAGTGCCAGGATCAGCGCTGAGCTCCAGCTGGAGCCTGGCACTGATCCTGGTGCTTCCACTGAGCCCTGACAGCCCCGAAGAAGCGCCGATCAGCTGGAAAGCGGCACTGATCCTGGCGCTTCTGCTGAGCCCTGACAGCCCTGCAGCTCCAGCCATCTCTTACTCACTTGTGTAGTGCTGCCACCAGTTCAGCTCATTCCCCTCCCCTGCTACCACTTTTCTAGGATGGTCGCGTACCACCTGCCAGGTACTAATGTACCACAGGTGGTACCCGTACCACTGGTTGAAAAGCCCTGAACTAGTATATTAATGATTCTGCAAACACAGATTCATTAAACTCACAGTGTATACCCCAGCACTTTAGAACCTACTTGACAACAACGTGCAAATTTTATTTATTTATCAAATTTATAACTCCCCCTTCCCCCATCTCACCTATTTGGCCTCTGGGCAGCTTATAAAATAAAAGCCATCCAGCCAGTTACAGGCAGTCGTGAAAAAGGAAATGCAAAGAATTGTAGTATTTTTTTTTAAATGTCTGCTTCTAAACCCCAAAACAAACCAAAAGCACAGGTCACTGCTCTTACCTTTCCAGCCCATGTTCTTCCAGGCAGACCTTGCAACAGAGCCGCGAGCACCATGCCTAAGTGTGGAGGCACCAGAACGCCAGTCTGCTTTGCGATGGATGCCATGGCAGCTGCTCCTTGCGCTTTCATCTTCCAAGATGGAGACTGCAAAGCTTTCTGAGTAACTGCAATCAATTCCTCCATATAGAGCCTTAAGCCACCATAGGTACCTAGGTTTCAAAACGCACAGCATTTACTAGAATGAATAAGAGAACTGTTCTGTCCCCGTCTCACACACACCCAAACAGCCAGCCGAGGGTTAAATAAACTTCTCAAACACTCCACGCCACTGATAAGGAACTTGGCAGCAACTCCATAGCTGCCTGCCAAGAACTTTTTACTCCGATAACACAGACAAAAATACACACAGTTTGAATAGTCCAGTTTGTAATTAAATCCACAGCAAATAGGCGTTGTGTCCAGAGGTGCAAAGTGATTCGCCAGAGATTTAGCTTTGTCTGTCACAGAGTCCAAATGGCCACCACATTCTCTTTTATAGCCTGTGGGGTGGGGTCCAGTGACTCAGCTTAATCTCTGGCACACCTCCTTTTCTGCTGCGCACACTTGTCTCGCCTACGCTGGCATGGGTCCAGCCACAACGTATCTTCGTCACTATCCGACGGCTCGGAAACACCTGGCTCCTGGCCAATCTCTTCTCCGTCGGGAGACACCTGAGGCATTGCCAGAGAGGAGGGTCCTGGAGAGAGAGGACTGGTCATCTCCATGTTCGGAGCCTTCTTCCTCCGATAAGATGGGCTCAGAGGACGGAACCACAACAAGAACCACTGCCACCACTAACGGGTGTTAATGTGGGAGGTCCTCACTTAAACAGTGGCAATTGGGACTGGGGTTTTCATCGCTAAGTGACGTGGTTATAAAGTGTGGAACCTAGCGGTGGCAACCCTGGCAGCTCCTATTGTCATCATTAGGCGAGGGTTGCGGGTTTTTAATAGGGAAGCAGGCTGGAGGACAGGTGAGTATAGGAGTAAAGGCAGGGTGGAAAGGCGCTGCTTTGTGGTGGTAAGTGTACACGGGCTGGAGAGAGCGAGCGCTGCTGCACCACGTGACGGCAGGAGGACTGAGGAGGGGACGCTGCTGCCCTGTGAGTGGGTACCGCTTCACCGCGCAAGGGCAGCTAGGCAGGGAAGGGGTTGCATGGGGCTCCTTGAAAGAACAAGTGGGTGGGAAGTAACTTGCATCCTCTCCTGCTGACAGGAAAGGTTGTAAATGGTCATGACGGGACACTGCAACCATCATAATTGTGAGCCAGTTGCCAAGTGCCCAGGTTGTGATCATGTGACTTCAGGGGTGTTGCAGCGGCCAAAACTTTGACGACTGGTCCTCAGTAACACATGTTCAACAGTAACTTTGAATAGTTGCTGAATAGGTTGTTGTTAACCAAGAACTACCTGTAGAGAAATTGGGGACAAAGACTCTAATATTTAGAGAGAGAGAAGCCTGGAACAGTGGTTCCTGCTTTAGGAAAAGTTAAAAGGCATGAGCCAGCCTGGTCCTTTGAACGTTGGACTGGATTAAAAAGTTCCGTATGTAAAGTGAATTCACTGTGGTTTTGGGCCATCGTTTTCTCATTAGGTCATTACTATGTGGATAAAACTAGAGTTGACCATTTTATTTTATTTTATTTATTATTTATTTTATTTTATTAATTTATTTTATATTTTATTTTATTAATTTATTTTTATTATTGCCAATCTCACTGTCACACAATTCTGAGTAGTTTACAATCTGATAAAACAATAATATAAAAGAGGAAAACAATAAGCACATTAAAATTAAAAAGAGTATAGATTATGTTTGGCTTTTAAGAGAAAAGGGTAGAATATAAGTGAAATTAATTTAACAATTTAATAAATAAATAGGCAAAAAGTCCCAGTTCAAATTGTACTTGGAGAAAGCAAGTCTGAGCATAACTTAAAAAAACAAACAAACATAATGACATGGGGATATCTGTGGGGTTTTCCACACTTGGAATACTGCATCCAGTTTTGGTCACCACGATGTAAAAAAGATGCTGAGACTCTAGAAAGAGTACAGAGAAGAGCAACAAAGATGATTAGGGGACTGGAGGCTAAAGCATATAAGGAACAGCTCCTGGAATTGGGTATGTCTAGTTTAACGAAGAGAAGGACGAGGGGGGACATGATAGCAGTGTTCCAATATCTCAGGGGCTGCCACAAAGAAGAGGGAGTCAAGCTATTCTCCAAAGCGCCTGAAGGCAGGACAAGGAGCAACGGGTGGAAACTAATCAAGGAGAGAAGCAACCTAGAACTAAGGAGAAACTTCCTGACAGTGAGAACAATTAACCAGTGGAACAACCTGCCTCCAGAAGCGGTGAATGCTCCAACACTGGAGGTTTTTAAGAAGAGACTGGACAGCCATTTGTCCGAAATGGTATAGGGTTTCCTGCCTGAGCAGGGGGTTGAACTAGATGACCTCCAAGGTCCCTTCCAACTACTACTACTACTACTACTACTACTACTACTACTACTACTACTACTACTATTATTATTATTATTATTATTATTATTATAAAATGAACTAAGAGGACTTTACATAACCTCTACCTTCAGAGACCAAGATCACTATTTTAATTTTAGGATTTGTATTCTGGGTTTTCATACTATGAAGTGGTCCTACAGTAGTGAAGTTCATGAATGATAGATCCACTTACCAGGTATGTTTTCCTGCCATACTTCAGTCCACAGGTTGCCTTCCTCCTTCTCTGCTTTGTCTTCTTCAGGAATTTCATGCATGCCCAAAAAAGCCAGAGGCAAAACGCACTTGGCTTGATTCTTCAGCACATCTGGGCTGTAGCGTCCAATAGCATGCATCGTTAAAGCACATGCCATTTTATAGACTGGTTCTAAAATAAAAAACACAGTGAGAAAAGAAAGATTCCCTGTTATCATTGCAGCCCAGGGCTCAGTGTTCTGATTTCTAGCAATACTCTTAACATTATTCAAAGTTCTGGTCGTTTAGAAAATATGGGACATAAGACTTCAAATCTATAAATCAAAGATGTATAACTTTTACTAGGTGGAGAATTACAGTGCTCTTTCAAGTGGTGTACCAAGAATCATGTTCCAAAAAAGTGGGTAAGACAAAAACAAAAATTAGATTTTACTGCAATAACATTTAACTGTAAGTAAAACCCATTAAATAACGGCAATATAATTACTTCCTATAAATTTAAAGCTTCTTTCCTCCTGTTACATTAAAAAATGAATAGCAACATTTTGAAGGGCTCTAGGGACACATGCTAGCGTTCAGGAAATGCAGGCTCTATGCTCTTGCTGCAAACGAAGTAGAATCCATATCATTTTTGCCTATTCTCAAATAAAATTACCTGGAGAAAAAAAAAATAAGAAAATGCTTCTTTTCTTTTTCACTGCAATGTTGAACAGAAAGTCAAAACAAGTATAAAACTGTAGCAATAATTACTTTGCAAAGAGTCAAGTTGTAAGACTAAGTATGACCCAAATTTTGATCACTGATCGATGCAGTCGTTAGGTGAAATAGGACGTGACCACACTGCTTAGTAATGGCAATCCCAGCAGTCCCCATTGCAGTCGTTAACCAAATTCTACTGGTCATCAGGTGAGGACTCATCCTAATCCAGTGGTTCTCAACCTTTTTAATGCCGCGACCCCCAACCGGTCGTAAGTCGAGGATTAAACCGGTCGTAAGTCGAGGACTAAAGCGGTAGTAAGTCGAGGACTACCCAACCGGTCATACGTCGAGGACTTTCCCTGCCCAGGAGCGCCGCGCATGCGTGGTTCTGCCCCCTGCGCCGGCCGAGGCGTAGCTGGCAAGCGGCAGAGACGGAGCAGGCCGACCAACAGCTGGCCCAGCTCAAGGGAGGCAAGGCACCCGCCGGAAAAGGGAAAAAAAATGGTGGACAGCCTTGCTTGGCGACCCACGTGAAATGGTCGATCGACCCCAAATGGGGTCGCGACCCATAGGTTGAGAACCGCTGTCCTAATCCAAGCAATTCCTGGCTTGGTCTTTCCCAGTCCTAAGCTTTAGTAAGGTAAGGCAGTGGTCCCCAACCTTTCTGGAACCAGGGACTGGTTTCATGAAAGACAATTTTTCCACAGACTCTGTGTGTGTGTGTGTGTGTGTGTGTGTGTTTTGCGTGCAATCTAGATCCCCCACACATGCGCAGGCAAAGCTTCACTCACTTGCCCACTGCTTGTGCAGCCTGGTACCTAACAGCCCATGGACCGGTACCTGTCCCCGATCCAGAGCTTGGGGGCTCCTGAAATAAAGGACTGCCTCCTCTTGAGTTCCCACCACCTGCCTATTTCTCCCCATCTCTGCCCTTTTGGTCGCCCTACATTGCAGCTCTCCTCAGCAGCAGTCCTGGGGCTAAAATAAAGCCCCAAGGCCCTCAGCAGTCACCAGTGTCCCTAGGCCTCAACTTCGAACCTCAGTGCCACTGCTGCCATTGAGGACTGCCACTGTGTAAGGTGGTCAAAGGGACAAAGATGGTGAAGAGATAAGAAAGCTTCTGACGCCTTCTGAAACATCCCAAGAACAGGGAGCAGTATTTGGACAACAGTGCAAGCGACCTTGTGAAGAAGGCCTGGCATGGTCAGCAGCTGCCTCTTATAGGGCCAGGCTGGGCACACGTTGTCTATGGTGGGAAGATGTTGAAGGCCAAGCTGGGTGCAGCAGGGCTTGTGGAGCATGGGACAGTGGGGGTTTTGTACCGTGACATGGGGCTTGAGGTGGCAATATTTGGCGGCCTGCAGTGGGGCTGAAGTAGAGGCCTAGGTCAGGGGTAGGCAACCTCGGCTCTTTTATGACTCATGGACTTCAACTCCCAGAATTCCTGAGTCAGCTATGCTCAGGAATTCTGGGAGTTGAAGTCCAGGAGTCATAAAAGAGCCGAAGTTGCCTACCCCTGGCCTAGGTCAATGGCAGCCAGGTAATACTGCTAAAAGCCTCTACTTCAGCCCCAATACTGATGCCAGAGTGTTGTTGTGTAGGGTTGGCAAAAGGGAGAGATAGGTGGGTGGAGGGAATTGAAGCACTCTTGCAGTTGTACGTATGGACAGGCTGCTAAGCACCTAAATTTTGATCACATGACTGTGGGAGTGCTACAATGGCCATACCTTGAGAACTACCTACATTATTCATATTTTCAGCATATTCAATCTATCAAATTAATGAACAGAAGAGTTTCACAAATTAAATCAAAATAATTTTGACACAGACTGCTGGAAAAACACTTATTTGGTGGGTTTAAGGCTAAGCTAAGGTCTTTTTCAATCTAAAATCAACACCAGCTGCTTATGTAATGAGATAGTTGGCTTTTCAGAGATTTTCAAGTGAGTCACATTCAAGTAACGTAAAAGTTTTTAAATAGCAAAACTTCTGAATGGATGTTATATAAGCATTTTCTATCAAACACTATATGAGATGAAAGCATTTTAAGAGAAAAAGCTGTTTAGTAAGCTTAGCATGCTAGCAAAGAAAAGCAATTCTCAAACTATCCAGGTTGCATTTTAAAACAAAAGTAATAGCAATGTCATACTCATTACATAGGCTATTAGGAATGAAACATTTTTAAAATAGTTAACATTCTACAATGTTTTAAAAACAGTTTTCTTAAGCCAATACCTTCCTTCTCCATGTACCAACTGTTGAGCTTCTGGAGCAATTTGTCAGTGCTGCTGTCTCTTGAAGTCTTTAAAAAAAAAAACACCAGAAAATCTTATGTCACTACTGAACCCACAAAACCAGACAGCAAAGTCTCAAAGCTGAGGAAGCATAACTTACTCTAACTAAATGTCCCAAGGCAAACGCAAAGCTCTTCTGCACCACACTATTGCGATCAGTTAGGCCACTAAGTAAAGCACTCATGAGCTTACCTATGGTATGTAAGAGAGGAAATTATTTTAGCAATCAACTGTCTCTATGCAGGCAAGTAGAAAGTCAATTCCCAAACCTTCTGATACAATTAATACAGTAAAAAAAGATGAGGTTTAATGTATTCCACAACTACTCCAACAGCTACAACACACCTTGATGGCTCAAAACAACAAAATACAGTGACAGATGACCAATGCTATAATGTAATTTTCTTCAAACAAGTTTCCATATAGTCCTGGTTTTTAACCACTAGTTTGAATAAAGGGATCATTGTTGACTATAGGAATTGATTTCTGGCTTTGTGCTGACTTAAATACATGTAATGCAGGGGTGTCAAACTGCTGGCCCACGGGCCGGATGCGTCATCCGGAAGCTGCGCCCACCCCATTGCCGGCAATGGCAAAACCGTCCCGATACGTTGCACGACGTCACGTGATGCCGCGAGTTTGACATGTCTGATATAATGGGAAAAGCAGCTATATATTTAATAATTTCCTCTGTCTCTCCTCTAATGGGAGGAGCAGCAATCTATCCTTCATTCACCACTGTGTTGAAAAGTTGTTGTTTTTTTAAAAAGAATTATCTTGTATAAAAGGTTAGGGGTTCAAAATCCTTAAGGCAGATTAGGAAAATCTTTTGCAGGTTAGTAAAGTTTTGGGGTTTATTTGCAAAACGGAAAAAAGAAAAGAAAAAGAGTAAATCAGCCAAGGCTTAAAAGGAAGAAAATGTGACTTTAAAACCTACCAGCATATGGTGTCAAATCTTGGGGGCACTGAGTGGTTAGTGACACAATTACACTAGCACAACCACCCTAAAAAGAGTAAAAATAGGAAAGGCAGAGATTAGTTTATTCTTCTGGGTGAAAAAGAAGCTTACATCTGCACATTTACTTAGAAACAAGCCACACTGAATTCAGTGACGCTACTCTGAATGAATACAGGCAGTCCTCACTTACCGACATAGCAACCATTCGAAGTTACAAAGGCGCTGAGAAAAAAAAGAGACTTAGGACTAGTCCTCAAAGTAGTGGCCACTGGAGCATCCCCACGGTCATGTGACTGTGATTAGGGGTGCTTGCCAACTGGTGCGCATTTACAACAGTCACAGCATTACATGATTACACGATCAACACCTACAACTTTCATAGCTGGTTTCATTGTGGATGCTGGCAGGAAGTTGCAAGCGTGGTTCACGTGGCATCCAGTGGGATTCTCACCTAACAACCACGTCCATGACCTGACAAACGAATATCGTCAGTCAGGCACAAGTCACGTGATTTTCACTTCGTCACTGCATTGCTTAGCAACAGAGTTGCCAGTCTGTAAATGAGGACAACCTATATAGAGAATCAGACAGCTAGTCAGAATTCTGACAGTATGAATGACAAGGAAATAGCCACCATATTATTGATTATCGATTTTTATTTGCAGGAACTACAAGTGCAGAATATCTAAAAATGGCAGCTTAGCTGAATTACACCAATGTTATCTGCCCCTCCCAAGTATCCTTCCCCTAGCACAGTGATGGTGAACCTTTTAGAGACCGAGTGCCCAAACTGCAACTGAAAACCCACTTATTTATCGCTGGGTGCCAGGTGGGCGTGGCCCACTGGGTGGTCGTGGCAGATTGGGTGGGTGTGGCCAAGGTGGGCGTGATCACCTCGATGTTGCTGATGGGGAGGGACACCTGTGGGGGCCGGGCAGGGTTGGGGGAGATCCAGGGGGTCTCTGGCGTGGGGCGGTGGGCAGGAGGCTTGTCCTGCGGGGTGAGACAAGGCAAGGTGAGGCAAGGCGGGGATGCCATTGTCACAGGGCAAGGTGAGGCAGGGGCCAGGCGGGTGCTGCCTGACACCATCGGCCCCTGCACACAGAGGCCAGCGAGCGCATGGGTGCTGGGATGCATCCGGCCATGTGGGACCTCAGCGAGTTAGCGGGCGGCTGGTTGAAAAGGGACGGTTGCCATCTCCGGGGCATGGCGCGCGTGTCCACAGAGAGGGCTCTGAGTGCCGCCTCTGGCATGCGTGCCATAGGTTCGCCACCACTGCCCTAGCACTAAGACTTCCTCATATTCACAGTCACTGTTAATCTCAATAGAATGGCAACGCCAGAGCCCCCATAGCACTGCCAGGGAAGGCATAATGGATGCTATACAATTGCATCACCTTCTGCATGAGACATAACATGAGCATCCTTTCCTGACTTTCTCTCCTGAATTTGTCATCCTTTCCTAATTTTTTTCTTCTGAATTTGCCAGTATCTCATCTCTGGATAGGTCTACATAAACTGCATTCACTTTCATCCCAGGATAAAATCATTGTATATTTATAATTACACAAATAAAGAGATATATTTAGGTGGCTGTGCACATTTAAGTAGGTGCTTATCGTTCCCAACTTTCCTGCACCACACTTCTTTCATAAAGCATAAGGATACCTTAGTGCCAATGCCGATTCCACTTCTAGTCAGTTCACAGAGCCTAGGAATCAGCTCTCCCAAAACAGACACATCCAAATATTGCAAGCACTGGAGAAACAAACCAAAAGAAAATCAAAGTATCCAAGATTAATATAGCAAAATAGATTACTAGACTGTTGCTCACAAGCTGCTTGTTAGCATTCTGCAGGAAGAAGAACTGTTGGAGCAGGAGCAACTTAAAATACATCCACTTTTATCCAGTACTTTCTTTGCAGGAATGTTTTTGTTTCTATCAATGGCTGTTTAGCCATCCATTGTCAAAGTGTAGCTTATCGTAAAAACAGAAATGATAACCACTATTTTCTTTCCTTTTTGTATGTGTGTGCATATGTGAGTGTGCAGGGGGAGGGAGAGGTGTTGAGTGTTCAGGGATATTTTACCCCTTACTTTATTTGCATCCCTGTTACGCCAGAAAGGCTAGCCTGTTTTATTTTTTTTATTTTATTTTATTTTAATTTAAATTTTATTGAAAACAAAAGTTAAAAACATTGAACATGGTAAATCAGATTTGACATACATCTCAATTCACTATTCATCATTAATTGCTAGTAAGAAAAACCTATACAAATAACATCATTCTAATCACAATCTTAACTTATCTCATTACAATAACTTCCATGCTTTTCCCCCCACCATCTGTAAAATTTGTTCCAACTTTGGTAAAAATCCGTTTCATCCTGATTTTTAAGTCTTCTAGTTAATCTATCTAATTCTGCGCAGTACATAATTTTATGAATTACGCTTTCCTTACTAGGTATCACCGTAGCTTTCCAATTTTGAGCGAATATAATTCTTGCCGCTGTAACCACGTGAGTAAATAAAAACATATCTTCTTTACTAACATTGTTTTCGAGAATTCCTAACAACAGTGTCTCAGGTTTATACTGAATATTTTGCATACCCATTTCTGTTACCCACACCCAAGCCTGTTTTAAAAGGTCATGAGAAAGTTTTGCTAATTCTTCTTGGTTATTGATCAAGACATTATTAGAAGTGAACAATTTCCTAAATGAAATAATTAGAAATACCAATATTCTGCTATCAGTCTTAACCAGAATAATTTCATTATTACTTGAACTCTTCCTTGGTTCACTATATAAATCTTTTCTTAAAGCCAATTATTACCATATTTATAGTTTCCATCATTGGGGAGGACTTAGCAGCACTGAGTCTTGCAGTATCCATTGCAGCCTAAAAGATAAAAAAGAAAAATGATTTTAAAAAAATCTAGAGATTAAAAGGTAACAAGAGAAAACAGAAGGCATATCTGGATACAGAGTAGCAAGCAATATTATGTTAAGAGAGACTGAAAAGACAAATAAAGATTCTTTAAAAAAGAGGAATAATTTTTAGGAAATTATTAAACCCAGAGCTTATTTTAGTTAAATAGCATATACAAATTAAGTACATATTAAATATACCTTATTTATCATGTATGTTAATTAAAAATAAAATATTATATAGATATCTCAACTCTTATGAAAATAACTGATGATGTATCTTAATCTCATTCCCACCTCCGCTAGACAGCCTTTAGTCTGAGATGTGTTTGAATATTAGTAGAGTTGGTAGTTGGGCTGTTGGTTTGTTCTCCAAGCTTGGCGATTTGGCTACAAATGTTTCGTCTCCATTCGGGGAGGGGACATCTTCAGTGCGCTTTGAACTGTGCTCGTATGTCAGAGCACTGGCCTTTAAATACCTTTTTTATGTAAATTGGTGTAGGTGTTATTTGTCCAGATGTTTCTGAGTCATGGTCTGGTTTTAGACTATTTGATTGGCTGATTGTTGTTGCAGGCCATCGTCTTTGGTGTTTAAGTATCATCTGTGTGTTGCAAATGGTGTTTTGTTCGTTTGGTTGCCTCTAAGTCATGGTCTGGGTTGTTTGGTTGGCAAACACCATTTGCAACACACAGGCGGTACTTAAACATCAAGGACTATGGCCCAGCAACAACAACCAGCCAATCAAACAGCTCGAAACCAGACCATGGCTCATAAACATCCAGACAAATAACACTCACACCAATTTATATCATACAAAAAGGTATTTAAAGGCCAGTGCTCTGACAGATGAGGACAATTCAAAGTGCACGGAAAATGTCCCCTCGAATGGAGACGAAACGTTTGCAACCAAATCGCCAAGCTCAGAGATCAAACCAACAGCCCAGCCTTTAGTCTAGAATAGCTAATGCTTTTTATAAATTAAACCTTCTTACTTAATAGTGCCCTCACCTTTTCTTGCTCTGTAGCACGCAGACTCAAGTAGTTAAGGACCTGAGGCTCCAAAACACTCAGGGATTCCAACAAAGCTGGGATGAGTTTTGGTGCATGTGGTTTCAGCATGGCCCCAGCACTTTTACTAATCTTGACCAAGGTGTTAATGCTATAAATAAAAAAGTGGAAGACAAGCACATTTGCAATCTTTTTCAGTAGTAGTAATCCATCCAACCACATACAGCATATTGTTTAGGTCCAGAAAACAATCTGCTACAGAAATTAACTTCCATTAGCTAAACCAAAGTACAGTAGTTCAAAAGATAAATGAAATGCAGCAAATTCCCAGGAAGCTTATATTACCTACTTTCTTGGCCATAAATATCCATGCCACCAAGAAGTCTACCAATTTCAGTGGCTGTGCTTATAGCAGGTTAGAATGGATCTTTTCATAGCTGGTTGTAGAAACTGTAGAACTCTTTATTTGATACAATCGTGATTTTTTTTCCACCTACCCATGTTTCCCTGAAAATAAGACCCAGTCTTATATATTTTTTGCCTCCAAAAGAGGCATTATGTCTTATTTTCGGGGGTTGTCTTTTTTCCCCCACTGTATCGCCTCGTGAGGGCACCAACAACCCTGTCCAACAATGGCTGCTGCTGGCCCACTTCTTCTGTGGCCACTCACTGCCACTTGCGCACATCACCCCCGGCCTCGGTTTCGCCAGCAGAGGCCTTCAGGAAAGGCCTCTGCAGCCCAGAAGAAAACTCCGTGGCGAGGCAGGTGTTGGGGCATGGGAGGCCTGGTTGTGGCAATCCTGAGGTAAGTGGGTGTGGGGCGTGGGGGCCAGGTCCACCCCCTTAGCTTGATTTTTTTATGCATGTGCCTCGCCCCACCTCATGCCACCAGACTGTGGGATGGAGTGGGTGGGGTCTTAACTAGGGCTTATTTTGGGGGAGGGCTTATATTAAATGCACGCGTAAAAAGCAACCTAGGTCTTATTTTCGGGGAAACACAGTAAGAGTAAGTGGTTGCAGTTACAATAGTGGAATCTATAAATTTAATTTATTGTAAAAATATTTCTTGGATTCATTTATTTCATTTCAGCTAACAAGAGAAAGAATGATAGGTAAAGCCCATCTGCTAAAATTGTTTTTGGCTATGAGATTTGAAAAAAAAATGAGAAGAGAGTAAAGAAATGTAAGAATAACATACCTCAGAGTCCGCACTTCAGTTACCGAATTCATCATTCCTTTATCAAGAAGACATGGCAAAAGTACAGCTATGGTTTTCTGGCCTGCAATTCCTTTAGATGGATCGCACATCTTCACACACACCTTAAAAGAATAGATAACATGCAAATGGCAGATGGCACTAGAAGCCCTGATGTTTGGAAGGTATTTTTTATACTATGGCTCAAACTGAGTCACAGAGTGATGTAAAATTCTTGTAGTCATTGAAGTGATTATGAAAATGTACCTTACTTAGTGTTTTCAGGGCTAACTCGGCCGCCTTTCGTACAGATTCCTGAAAAAGAAAAGGGGGAGGGGGAGTTTTCCTTTAAGTTTCCAATTTTAATTTCAGATTCTATTAATGGAGTGGTTTTGCCTCGATGATGTATATTTTCAAGAAAATATAAATCTCTTTTTCAAACAAAGTTGCTTGTTTGGGAATCCAGAAAAATAATTAAAAATTCGCACTGGTATCAAGGGGTTGGTATGTATAAAGCTTGCAGAGTATAATGTTAACTCCGCTTTACAGAAAGAAGGAGAAAGGAAGGAGTCTAAATCAAAACAAATGCCTATCTGACTCTTTTGATGCTCTATAAATACTTTTTTAAAATGTAGCCCAATTACAATCATTTTCTATTCTAAGTATTTCCCTTTTATTCATAAAGCTCAGATATTTTTGCCATGAAGGCTGAAAGCCAAAATGGACCACAAATGCTTTATCATTCAGGAGTGTTGAGTTCTGGGAATTCCCAACGTAATATCTGAGGAAGCATACAAACATTTTTGGTTGTGAGCTCTTCTTTGCCTGCAATGTTTATAGTAATTTCTCAATACCAGAAAATGAAACTTTTTACTACCTTTATATCATCTTGCACTCTAAAGAGTGTTTCCCATATCTCTGGAAGTTGATGAACGATGTCATCCAAAGGTCTTCCTCTTAGCAAGTCATTCAGTGCTAAACAGCTGTGGAAAGAGTTTAATTACAATTATTCAGTAATATGAAGTTTCAATAAAATGAAACAAATTCATTTCCCCCAAACATGGATTATTTAGAAATGTGGAAGAACTAACATAACTGCCAGACAGTAATGCCTGTACGCCTAAATTTCTTATGGTAGAATTAATCCCCCTTTTAAAGCTCTCTTTTTAAAAACAAGTTGCAATCTTACAATCATTAGTACTCATAATATATTCTCTATTACTAAGGAAACACTTTAAGTGATCATGTCTTCATCTATCACTAGCCTCAATAGTTTAAGTCAACCTGTTTTAAACAAATCATATTTAACAATAACTACAATGCACTTAGTTCTACAACACAATAAATATTTCCTTGCTCTCGGCCACAGTAGAACTGAAGACTAAACTATGTATGAGCCTGCAAAGGCAAGGCTTATATGCTGTATTTTAGCACAAGTATTTGTATACAATTCCCCTCTAAATTAAATATTATGGGTGATATTCTACAAATGGTACTTTGCAGCAATGTCAAAAATAGTTCCAGAGAGGTAATTATTTAGTACAGCTTATATCGAATTAAATCACATGGTAGAAAACAAACAAAATATATGTGTAATATATTCTTTATAATTAAGCCATTCTGCTAACATGTATGACTTAATTCCAATTATTTGAACAACGAAATTGCAAAATCTGCCACCAAGCTCCAAAATTTACAGCTCACATAACTGACAGAATTACATAAATAACTCCTGAAAACCCAACATATAGAAAAGTATGGCTTTTCAAAACACCAATTATTTTAATTTAAATAATGAACTGAGTTTAAAAATGCATACCTCGACTCTCGAATTCGCCACATATTGCTAGTCAGGTTGCTTATTAAATCATCAAGAATTTCTTTCATGTATTTGTCCACCTGAACCAATAGAAAACAGTTGCAATTATTAAAAGCATTCCCACATCCAAAAAAGTGAAGAAACTGAACATTTATAGTGGTGATTTCCTATAACTCAACAACAAACTACAATGAAACAGGAACTTAATGCAAAAAATTATCTTTAAACCATTTTTCCTGCTTTGTATACATTATCATTCAGAAACAGCTCAAGAAGACATCAAAATGGATAAATTAATTCAGATCATTCTGACATAGTGATTTTCCTATGTGGATTTTGCTCTATGTGCTGAAGAATGTTAACTCTCTATATAAAATCATTCTATCATATACAGCTCAAGAAGACATCAAAATGGATAAATTAATTCAGATCATTCTGACATAGTGATTTTCCTATGTGGATTTTGCTCTATGTGCTGAAGAATGTTAACTCTCTATATCATATACAAAAAAGGAAAAAAAAAACCTACTACCAGTCACGTGTTCTCACACTGTAGTAGTTACATATACATTCACATATATCACATGTTTTCTTTTAGGTAGATAATTAGATAATAAAAGTAGCCTGTTGTGTTTTTGACTGTGATCCTTAATGCAGGCAGGAACTTAGTTCATTAAGACAGGCTTCTTCACATATATTTACTATTTTCTTATAAACAGTGTATATAGGAAGAATATAATATAGGAATGAATGTGTGTGTGTGTGTTAAGTATTATACATACTATATGTATAGGAAATTGTTTTCACTGCGTATTGTATTAATGTTTTGGGAGTGTTTTATCAATAAACAATTATCAGAAATTTTACAAATAAAATATTACACTAATAAATTAAGAATGGGCAGTTGGCCACCACCACTCTCCACTTCTAAACTCCACTTGAATGCATCCTATTGAGTCACCTTGCTAATTTCCAGTACCCAAGAATGATAAATTCTTTAGGTTAAATTGATGTTCTGAACGAGAAAAAACATTTGGTGTATTTTCCTCATCCAAGGAAAAGACATTATTTTTCTCCAACAAGGTTCCCCCTTAGTTTTTTTTTTTTATCTGGGAGAACCTACAGCTAACTTTGTTTGTTGTGACTGCTCAATGAAAAAAAGTGATAAGATTGGGACAGAATTATTCTGCGTTCACTTACAGCGGATTTGTCCGTAACAAGTGCATTCCAAATGCTGGTCATAGCCTGTCGAATCCCAAGATTGGGATCAAACTGGTATCGATAGAGACGAGGAAGCAATTGAGGAAGAAAAGGAGCCAGCTGTTCTCCAGCTTTGGTAGCAATCACATTAAAACCAAAAGCTGCTCCCTGGGAAAGAAAAAAGAAAAAGAAAAATCATTACATGACACTTAGATGTACCATTTATGTTCATTCAGGATTCTGGTAACAGGCAGAAAATATTCAACACTAGCAAAATGAACATTATGTATTTTGTATATGAATCAGCAGCTCTTCTCTATAAGGCTCAGAATTCAGAATAGAAGATACATTCTTTCAAAGTTATCCTGAACATAGATGTGGGGTTTGTTTCTTTGTTTGTTTCTAATGCTCTACCATTCCCACTACATGCAAATACCTTCCGAGAATTCCACATTGCATGATGATTGGCCAAATTCATGAATTTATACACCAAATCTGGCTGGTTGAGGTCACTTGCAAGTGAACAAAGCTCCTGGTAAGTAGAAAGACCCTGGCTTGGGAAAACAGAAACAAATGATTAATGCTATTTCTTACATGTCCTATTTTGCTCAAAAAATCATAAGGGGATACTTAGAGATGGGGGGGGGTGTCAAAATAATATTTAAATATAGATTTAAACAGAATTTGTTATGCAATAATTCAAAGTCCTTTCCCCATTAAAACAGAAAAAAATCCATATTCTGTAACATCAAATAAGCAAACCACTATTTTTCAGAATTAGTACAACCATACATTTGGAAGGGCTTGAGTCTGTGTTCCCTCTTTGTTTTTTGAGGCTTCAGTAAAAATCTAAATGTAAAAGTGGTAAGGCCATCAATTCTCTTTGTTTCACCTTTGCTGCCTCTAGTCCATGCTCAGCTACGAAAGATAGAGGATCACAGTTCCCAACTGTGAGAGATTTGCTGTTTGGACACAATGCAGGTGAGCAAATGTTTTTTTTTATATCTTGGAAGTTCTGGCAAATTGTTCCAGCTAAACGTTGGTTGTGCTGGGTTTCAGCCATAACAAACAGGAACAGGGGCTTTTGTGAAAAGGCTGATGTATTATACTTCTCTAACCTGTTCTCTATTTACCTTAGACACTGGCATGCCTGACAATGTTCTTTTGCTTAACTTCTGCTTAGCTGCCACTATTGATGCCAGCGCTGCAAACATGGTTTATATACAACTGAACTGTTCTTCCCAATCTTCGCAGCACCTTCTATTCTTTATGCTTCCATAGGAAAAAATCGGAGGGACCAGGTTGGTTAAAAATATGCCACACTTGAATTAACAACATCAATGGCAACGGCCCACTTGCCCCTGATCATTTCAGAGCCTTATTTTCCCACCTCTTGTTACTTGCCATAATGGTATCAATATTTCATGATTTTCTCATTCCCCATGGCTCAAGGAATCACTTTGCTAGGACGAACCAAGTGCCTTTTATTATTATTATTATTATTTATTTATTAGACTTATATGCCGCCCTTCTCCCCACAGGACTCAGGGCGGCTCACAGCATATTAAAACAGTACAAAGCACTATCCCCAATAAAAACCAATTAAAAACAAATATTTACCGCTNGCGCGGCGGAAAGCTAGGAGATCCGGAATCGTCCGGATCTCGGGGGTAGTTCGTTCCAGAGGGTGGGGGCACCCACAGAGAAGGCCCTCCCCCTGGGGGTCGCCAGCCGACATTGCTTGGCCGACGGCACCCTGAGGAGGCCCGCTCTGTGGGAGCGTACCGGTCTGTGAGAGGGAATCTGTGGCAGAAGGCGGTCTCGGAGATATCCAATGGCTCCTCATAAAACTGACCTCTAGCCCTTTTTTTTCAGGAACTGGTTTCTGGGGAGAAGCCCAAGCCTTCAATGGGAATGTTTGGAGAGAATAATGGACCAAATTTGACACTGGACAAGAAACTCCAACTGCTACTTTTAAGCACTTCAATGTTTAAAAAGTGGCTTAAATCATGTGGAATTAAGGAAATCTCATGAAATTTTAGGACTGGACTTCTGTGAGATTTGAAAACTTCTCAAAAAAATCTATAAAAAAAAAGCCCAGATATATGCACATATCAAGAATTAATTATAGCAGCTTTGCAGATCACTAGTAATACCTACACCACAGATTGAAATAACACAATGGCTCACAAACAGCATGATTAATCAATGAGCTTACCCATCTGGAGTTTTGCCAAGGCCTGAGCCTTGGAACATCACAGTTTCCCCAGACACTTCATGCTTGACTCTGTAAAGAGAATGTTGTGTTTTATTATACTGTGAAGGAGACTAATTTTATATCTCTATGGGACCAGATTATGCCCTCTTGCAGTAATTCTGCCTCACTTACACATGTCAGATTTACTGTCATTTTTATGCAGATCTACTCTCAAAATCAATTGGAAACGAAGAGGTTACGTTTCTTTACAGAATATTTGCGAATTTTGGAAAAAAACATTTCCACCTGGATCTAGAAACACCACTGCAAATGGACTTTGCATAATAGGAACTCCTCTCTTAAATTTATCGTAATTAGAAATAACTCAACTAATTTTATATTTGTAAAAGGGAAGGAAAAGAGGCTAAATTCAACTGTTCTCTCATATTTAAACAAATGACTGGCAAGGTTTTGCCTACTTAAAAAGACCAAACATATCATCTTACACAGTTGTGTAAGATGAACATATCATCTTACACAGGTGTTACAAGAAACATTAATATAATGTTTATTAATATATGTTTATATTAATATAAACATATCACAGCAGAGATAAAGGGATTTTACCACTTTTTCAAAACCGTTTCACACTATCCTAAGATGCTTTTTGTTCCCTAAAATATTTAGGATACAAGTCCCAAATAGGTTACATCAAAGCATAACATATTCAGATCAAATTATAGATTGCCACATAGGAGGAAAGCAAATACATCTTATAATTTCAGGATTTTAAAAAAAGCACATGTTGATTCATATAATTCATAGGGTATGTGAACAGAATGGTTCAGATCTTCTGAAGCATTCCTCCAAACTTGCTTTGTATTTAAGCTCACTTACTTTTAACCTTCTATTTTATTATTCCCTGCCTCCTGATACATATTCCATCATTTAGGTTCTCTAAAACAGGGGTCCCCAACCCTGGGTCCATGGACTGGTACTGGGCTGCGGCATGCCAGCAACTGGTCTGCACAAACAAGCAAAGCCCCATCCACGGGATGCAGGCAGCACACAAAACCACACCCCCTCCAATCCGTGGAAAATCCTCTCTCCACGGAACCGGTCCCTGGTGCCCAAAAGGTTGGGGACCTCTGCTCTAAAATACCTTTTCCCAGTCATAAGCGTTTCAACAAGTGTAGTAACTAGTTCCTGTTGATCTTGTTCATTTCCAAGCTCATACACCAAGCCAAGACCTTTGGAAGCCACATCTTGACTGAGTTCTATAAGAAATAGAAAGCAAATTAAATCTTACTAGGCTGATTTGCTATATCTGTATGTGGGTCTCCATGCCCAAACATTAACCAGTGCAATACCAGTTCAATCACATTTACCCACTCAAAATTATATAAATATCTCAAACACATAGCAATAATAGAATTCCTAAAACCAAGGCAAGAAATGTTAATGCTGGAAAGCCATCTTCTCAGGAAAGAATAACAAGCAGTTTCCTCTCAAGACTCTCAAATCACAACATGGAAGTAATTCTCAGTCAGACTGAAAATGTCTGAAATCACAGACAGCTCAGTGCTCTGGAAGTTCTTATTTGAGAGAAAAGTAGTTGCACTTGAAATGCCTAAATGATTAAATGATAACAAACAAAAACTCTCAACTATATTTCAGATTTTGCTATATTAATCAGTAGTACTATAAAGCCCTATAGCACAGTGGTTCTCAACCTTTTTAATGCCGCGACCCCAACCGGTCGTAAGTCGAGGACTAAACTGGTCGTAAGTCAAGGACTAAACCGGTTGTAAGTCGAGGACTACCCAACCGGTCGTAAGTCGAGGACTTTCCCTGCCCGGGAGCGCCGCGCATGCGTGGTTCCGCCCCCTGCGCTGGCCGAGGCGTAGCTGGCAAGCGGCAGAGACGGAGCAGGCCGACCACCAGCTGGCCCAGCCCAAGGGAGGTAAGGCACTCGCCGGAAAAGGCGAAAAAAATGGCGGACAGCCTTGCTTGGCGACCCCCATGAAATGGTCGATTGACCCCAAATGGGGTCCTGACCCACAGGTTGAGAACCACTGCCCTATAGCATATACATTGGTTTCAATCCCCACTAAGACTAGAATTCAGATCAAATAGAAATCACTGCAGAACGTCTTGGCATTGATTTTTTAAATCAACCTGTCAATAGTTGTCAATATGTTTTTTCCTCCCAGATTAATTTTACAAAGGTTAAGAATTATACTGAAAGCCACCATTTATTCAGAACCTACAATTTGGTTCCTTTCTTTATTAATACTACCAAATCTTTGTTTTCTTGGTGGCATTCAGCAACAGCAACATATTTCATGTTTATATGCAGGTACAGGATCAAGTTCATATTTACTTTTTGTAAAATAACCTTTTACTTGGAAAAACCGTATGTGGGATTTTTTTTTTAAAAAAAATCACAACTAGATTATATTTTTGATTTAAATAATAATACTATGCATTGGTATTACATGTTTTCAATGTCAAATTTCAGAATTTTTCAAGCAAGTTACAATTTAAATAATAACATCTCTGTACTGAAAGATTTTTTTTCTACATCTGTAAGCTTAACTGCTTGTGTTTCTAGTAAGATTCGCATTTTTAATCAATGAACAAAATTATGCAGGCACGATCCTACTTACCATCACCGTCAGACAAAATAGATACAAATGCAGTTTGAATGTTCTTGAGATGTGACTATGAAAGAAAAAAGAGGGATTTACCTTATACCTATTACTTGAAACCCAATTTCAAAATCTCACCAATAAGAATAATTTGCCCTTTTTCTGGCTCGCTCTGTGAGCAGAAAAAAACAACATTTGGTGCAAAACTTCTGATGGTTTCTTCTTGAAAGGAATGCAATCTATGACAGATTGTCAGTTTTTGTTACCCCCTGTAGAAGGATGTGGTAACCCTTTGAAATATGATTATGGGTCAGAACATGCAGATTTTTTCCAAGCTAATACAGGAATAATGCAACTCACTGTCAGAACAATACAATAAAGTGTGAGACTCAAAACAAATTCCTTCTACTTTTCTATGAGTTTGGGAAAAACCAGCACGCCGTTAATGGACCTGTATCCATTTTGTCCAGCAAGTGCATTTTCAAAAGAAGTAGAAAAATGAGAATTCAGAAACAGGCAAACAAGAGGACAAAGGAATGCACGATGAAATCACAGAAGGTCAACTAAATCAGATTCCCCTCCCCGCAACCTCAAAAAGGAGAATGGGACATAGTTTTTTCTTCCTACCTTAATTTCTTTGTGGGCACTCAGCTTCTTCACCAGTGATAAAAGCCAAATACAGGATGCTTGTCTTATGTGAGGGTTGGGACTTATGATATGCTTATTCAAAATGACGTCCAGGACCCAGGGAACCACATCATTAATCTTCATATCTGTTACATTTAAACCATTGCAAAGAGGAACTTAAGTATAATGCAAGAAAAAGGATTTGGAAAACAGAGCCTCGGTAGCAATGTTTTAACTTTAAATATTCATGGTTCTGCCTATAAATATTCTACATATAAATTCTGGACTTCTGTCTAGTTTCAGGTACTTTCATGTACACTTGTGCTTACCAAAAGATGCAACGTTTTTACAGTTTACGGTGATATACAAATAAGGACTATGCGGATTATTTTGTCATATTTTCTTTTTCTCTCTTTTTAGTCAGTCTTTCCAATGTTTCCCAAAACAATCCAGTACAGTGCCTATTATATTAGATTTTACAAGAGGCATAAATGACAGGATTTGTTTTTAATCATACAAACAAAATAGTTTCAAGCCTGACAGATAGAATAGAAAAGCTGGTGCTGTTATTAACCTTTTAGTGTACTTGTTTTAATATTTGTGTTAACTAATTTCAAAACCTGTTTACTTGAAAAAAAAAGTATATAAATATTTAACATGAAGGGATGAAAAACATTACCAACCTGCCCTTGGATATAAAATGTGCTTTTGCCTTCTAAGTCATTACAGAGATTAGATTAGTTTTGGAACTTAGGCTGTAGTTTGGCTGAGTATCTTCTATTATCACTCATAAGCACAAAGCTAATGGTAGGTGTAAAAGTTATACTGAAGCAGGTTCCATGTTAAGTGACTTTTCAAACTCCAGAATAAAAATGGAAACAAAGTTTTAATAGAAATCTGTCATTCTGGGTTTGTTCAAAAACAGAAGCTTTTTTTTCTTATAAACCATGAACTAAAATCAGTCTCTGAAATATATTGTTAGATATTCTATGCCCAAACCTACCAAGAGGAGCAGTATACTCTTCTTCAGCTACTATCCATGCATCACGGGCAGCTACAGAACTGGTCCCTATTGCAGCACTGGTAATAGCTTCACCAACTGTAAACTGTAATTCAATTTGCTTGGCCTGAGAAACACACAATAAAACAACATTAAATTTCAGTTCGCTCACTATCGAAACCAGCTGTATTTTCTAGGCAAGAAACCTGCTGCACTTATTACAAGAAAGAAGATTATAGTATACTTTATTACAGATTCTACAATGGAATTTTCAGCAGATGTCAAAAATCATTCTTGCATTTAAATCAAAATTATTTCAAGTCTATTTCCAAACTAAAAGTTGAAAGGTATTGTGCTATTTATTTTCAGCCATCATGACCACAGGGACACTCCAAAGCCGCAAAATTCCCCAGGCATTCAGGCAAGCAAGTTAGGCTAGCCTTGTTGATGTTTTTTGATGATTGGATCATTTAATCAGGGCATCGTGGGTTAGTGGTTTTAATTCTGGTTTTTAGCCAGAGTATGTTGGCCAGAGTCACTGTTGTGAGAAGGGCGGCCATATAAATTATTTAAATGAATAAACTAAAAGGGCCACTGCTTTCAATTTTAACCAAGGGTCCTTGGATGCCAATTCCACCCATCCATCCCCACCCGTTTTAAATGGGAGGAAAGACATATGGGAACAAAACTCTGCAGTATAAAGGAGGAAATCATTTCAATGATTACAAAGGAACTGACTGATCAATTCTTGGAAAGGACACACAAGGCCTAGACATTTTTTATTCTGCCTATCAACAAATATAGAAGCACAGAAGGGCAAGGTTCAACAAAAACTTGTCCAAAGTAACAATGCCACCTCACTGTAGTAGCAGGGGTCTTCAAACTTGTCCCTTTTACGACTTGTGGACTTCAACTCCCAGAATTCCTCAGCCAGGCATGCTGGCTGAGGAATTCTGGGAGTTGAAGTCCACAAGTCGTAAAAGGGACAAGTTTGAAGACCCCTGCTGTAAAGCAACCATGAAGAATAATTATGCACTGGATGGCATTAGTGTTGTTTTCCTAAATCTGAAAGGTGTTTTTTTTTTCAACATTTAGAAACATTTATAACAGGAAAAAATAATGGAACAAAAGAATTAAGGAAACTGGCATGAATTAATAAAAGCAACCCTTTCTTCAAATATATATTCCAAGAGTACAATTAAATAATTACCTCTACAGAATCCATTAATCCTTGCAAGAGTAGCTTCTGATGAGGAAAATCTCCATCCCCTACTGGAAAGTAACCCAGTGTTTGAATAGCTCTTTCTTTCATCTTAAAAATGAGGCCGGGGGGGGGGGGGAGAAGGAAGAATGAGAAAGAGAGTTATTTTAAAATCTGCTAAATTAAAATGGGGAAACCGAAACACTTTCCGCATCAGGAAAACACCCAGATGAGCATAAAATAATACCAAGATTAACACCAGAGCAACAATCAAGAAGCAAACAATATTCCAGTCAACGAACTGCCAAACAAGCTAACAGTAAACAGCCCAACCAAAGAACCCCCAAGACCGCTCCCACCAACACTGGCAAGCCATTAGAATACGAAGTGGCTTTAAATTCTTTTCTGGCACTGATGATGTTACCCAGTTTGGACAAGAAAACATCTACAAGAAAACAACCGCGCTCAAAGACCTTTTAATCAGGAGAGAATTGTAACGATTTTGCAAAACGTTACCTTATTGCTTTCTTTGCCAGAGGGAATTCTGGCCAGTAAACTTTCAACAAGATGGAGTTTTGTAAATCCACTGCCTTCGTTGGGGATGGGCAAAGGCGCATTCCTGCCAATTTCTCCCAGTGCTGTACATGCAGCTATGGCTAGGAGTGGCGATGTACTATCCAAAAAGGAACCTAGTAAAGGTAGAAAAGATTACTTGGTATTTTTCCTTTAAAATCGTATCCCGAAGGAACAGCCTCTAAGATGGTCTCAGCCCGTAAGTGGGTCTTCTCCTACCGACAAAAGAAAGGAAGAAGCAGCAGCCCCCCCCCCGCCGCCCCTATTTCTACAACCTCTACCACTACTTTTCCCATCATTCTGCAGGGCCCCCAACATTTCAGAGCAGATTTTCAGGAAGAATACAGGATTGGGAACGAAAAGCGGCTAAAGACTGCTTCTTCTCCCCACTCTATCATCAGGTAAATGAAATACTGGCAGCAGGCTTATGCTGGATCCAACCTACTGATTCAATATCTAAAAGACTCCCAGGATTTACAGAATTATACACATCTGGTTCAAGTATCATGATGATATTACAATGAAAATTGCTACAGGCAATGAAATAGCTTGGCTCAGTCACAATGGTAAACCAGAACACGATTTATTGATGAGCAGCACGCTGTTTGACTTCATCATCGGGGTTACCTGTGAACTGGACTACTTGTCAACCAAATTATAGTTCAAAATAGCTTAAAGTATCATTTAAAAGCTTTGCGTTATTACTATAAATTATCGTCACCATCACCATAAACATTACTCCTATGGTAATGAAAAATCTTTTTTAGCTAGTACTTGGTTTTGTTTGTATCCCTTTTACAGGTAGTCCTCGACTTACGATCACCATTGAGCACAAAATTTCTGTTGCTAAGCGAGACAGTTAAGTGAATTTTGCCCCATTTTATGACTTCCTTGCCTCAGTTGTTAAGCAAATCACTGCAGTTGTTAAGTGAATCTGGCTTCCGCACTGACTCTGCTTGTCAGAAGATTGCAAAAGGGAACCACATGACCCCGGGACGCTGCAATCGTCATAAATATGAGTCAGTTGACAAGCGTCTGAATTTTAATCACATGACCATGGGGACGATGAAATGGTTGTAAGTGTGAAAAACGGTTATAAGTCTCTTTTTTCAGTGCTGTTATAACTTAGAAAGGTCACTAAATGAACTGTTGTAGGTCAAGGACTACCTGTATAATTTTTACAAATAACCCAAGGTGGGAAACATATCCAACACACCTTCTTCCTCCTACTTTCCCCACAACAACAACCCTGTAAGGTCAGCTGGGCAGAGAGTGACTGGCCCAAGGTCACCCAGCTGGTTTCATGGCTAAGGCAGGAGTTGAACTCATGGTCTCTTGTTTCTAGCCTGAAGCCTTTACCAGGCCAAACTTAAACAGTAAATAACTTTTGCATTCATCTGAACACCTGCCTCAAGTGGGAGAAGCGTATTTTTCAATGAAAATGAATATTCCCAGAAATTTCCAGCATTTATAACATTTGTACCAAGAAAAAAATAAGACAAATAAAATATGCCACATCCTACAGAGAAACATATCTGAGTACAGTTCAAGATTATTACATATAAAATCTCAAAGATACTTTATTCTAATAGGCATAATCCTAGATCATTTTCATTTTTCTATTCAGTCACACTACATTTTATCTCACTTTTCATTATCATTTGATAGAATCTTCAGCACTAATTAAATAGCAGCCCCTTAACTGGTTTTATCTGTCAGAGGCTCATGCTCAGATAATATTAATCTATTTTAATGCCAAGTACATTACTTGCAACTAGATAAATCTGTTTTCAAATGATTTGTGAATCAAATACATCATTAAACAATGAAATGAGATGAGTTTGAGATTACTATTATGTTATATGAGTTTTATGACAAAGACCTCAAGTAGAAATAGGTAAAGCAGCACAATGGGCCAAAAGTGATTTAATTTTTCAAAACCAAAGTGAACAAAATGGGCCAAGAACGCAGAGAAAATGCAAATACGCAGACTGACCTATAGTTTCTGTTGTTGATTTTATCATCTGGTCTTGTTCTGGTGCTACAATGGTATTTGGGTCTTCTATACCATGCAGTTCTACTATTTTCATTTTTCTTTTTGACAAATACCGTCCTACTGTGAATCCCAGAGCCAGTAATGATCCATGTTGCATTTCCAGATTCTGTAGTGAAAAGAATGACAATCAAAAAACAAATTTGCAATTCATTAAGTCATATATATTAATGTCTTTAAAACATTATGAGCAGCCTTCTTATATTTAAAGATAATGTGAGCTTTAATAGCCTAAACATTAAAAGACTATATCTCTGCATATTGATTTTTAGTTGATTATTTTTCCCTCTACTTATAAATAATGGATGCTATATAGCTTCTTAGAAAAATCAATCCTTTCGTTCTTATAAAGGTGAATTTTTTTTCTAACCTACGACAGACATGTCAAACTTGCGACGTCACGTGACATATCGGAACTTTTTCCCCATTGCCGGCAATGGGGTGGGAGCAGTTTCCTCATGACATGTCCGGCCCATGGGCCAGCAGTTTGACACCCCTGTACTATGACATATATGCGCTAAATAAAAGCACAGATTTTTTCCCTCAGACAAGGACTTTACGTTATATACAACTATATTTGAATTGAATCACTCTTTTATTTAACTAAATAAAAATTCTTTTAGCTGGCTAACAGTATAATAACTGCAATGGCAAAATTTCAGCTAGCCTTAATGGAGCTATAATTTTATTTCTTAGTAAAAAGAGAGCATTAACTAATATAGGTTGAATATTCCATGCTGCAGTTCATGTATCTTGGAATAAGATCCACTCAATTTACATAGATATATATTTTAGGAGAAATATATAGGATTGCACTGTAAATATGTTTCAATGAATCACAAGAAAAATATATAGGCAGTGAACTGTAAATCAAACAATGTATCATAGTATTTGCCAATGTCTTTCTCAACAAACCTTCCCTATTAAACAATTAAGCAATAAGTATATTTTTAAATATTTGAACATTTATTTAAATAGTTTAAAAATAAATGTCCATATTTTTAGTTATAACTCTTTTAGTTATAGCTCTTACTCTCTGTTTTCTGATATTCATAAAAAACTCCTCACTTTTAACTGAGTTCAATATTCCTTAAACAGAAAAGGACATTTAAGATATATAATAATACTATTATACTTTCATTCATAAAAGTGGTGTGAGGTAAAAACAAAAATATTACATGATTGTCCTTTGCTGTTTTTATCAGGTGCTGAACAGATGTTTTGAATTCATTTTCTGACACTGTGGAAAGTACAACTGAATAAAATAGAGCAGCCAATTCCCGCATTTCTTCTTTATTAGTATTCATAAGGTTCTGAAAACAATATAAAGGAATACAATATGTTAAAAATAGACAATGCTCTACTAGCATTTAAATAATAAAAAGACTGATCCAATTAACCCCGGGTTCTCTGTGGGTAATGGCTAAATAGCATCTTCTCCAAAGAATATTTAACTGAAGGAGAATAACGATATTGAGAATTCTTCATTGGTCTTGCTTTTCAACACCAATAGCAAGAGCACTTAAGACTTATATACCACTTCACAGTGCTTTAAAGCCCTCTCTAAGCAGTTTACAGAATCAGCATATTGCCCCCAACAATCTGGGTCCTCATTTTACCGACTTCAGAAGGACGGAAGGCTGAGTCAACCTTGAGTAGGTCAGGATCGAACTCCTGGCAGCGAGCAGTGAATTAGTCTGCAATACTGCATTCTAGCCACTGCGCAACCACAGCTCTTTCCATTACTATGTGCAATGCAATAAAACTAAAGACTAGGGACAGGCACTCAAATATTCATTACAAAACCATAGTCTATTAATTATCACATTATTTTTAGGTGCTTTAATAGAAATTCTGACTAATTTTGCCCCTGAATCTTTATTTCAGATAATGACATTCTTAATAGAAGTTGTGATAAGCTATTTTCCCGTCACTGAATTTTTCTTTAAAATCTTATTATAAATATCCCTATGAGTTATCTATCATTTAATTCAGTATGTGGGTAACAAAGATGCCATATTGGCTTCCATGAAATTACTTTTAACAGATCAGGAACTATTGAGAAATATACTTTTAATATTATCACAATCATTCCTTTCTTGGGTGTGGGGAAAAAAATCTGGAATGAAATACAAAATTTTGCAATAAAATAATCTCTTTCTTTAACATACCTTTATCCAATCCATCTTGTCTATAAATCTTGCAGCTAGCTTTTCAGGATAGACTGAAACAACTTCCAGCAAACAGTACATGACTGGCAAACCTACATTTTTTAAAAAGGTTCTCAAATTATTAAAATGACCAAAATTTGAATAGAAACTATTGTACTCTGCATAAATGAATTTGGTAATGAAATCACCACGGAATGCGAACTTTGCTAAATAAAATCACCATGCATACAAATATAATTTATTGTCTTCATAATAGGCATGCCGAATTATTCAAAAATATTTACACTGTAACCTAATACTATGACTAGATACATTTTGCACTCAGACACTGCATGTACCTCATAGTTGATGTGATGCAGACAATAATAAGAGTTGTCTTGCAAAGCTGTCTCCGGATTAGAGAACCATCTTGCACAGAACTGCATGAGTATGCTTGGGGTAAAACTAACCACTGCTGCACTTACAGTATACTTGTAAAAAAAATACCTAAATTTATAGGTAGAGACTTTATTTGCAGCAGGAAATGCTATATGTGGCATAGTTACAACTAAAGCTAGTGACACAACCTATATCCTCTATCTTACTTTGCTCAATTGGCCAAAGCTAGAAATAGATGTTAAGAGATCAGTATTTAAGGAATCATGTACTGAGTGGGTTCTTTTTTTGATGTTAAGTTTCTTTTGTTATTTCCTACTATTTTCCCCTGCATTCTGAATAATGTTGCTGAAAGGGAGTTACTTAATGGGTTTCTGTATACGAATGTCAAACTATATGGTAACATTTTTTCTGGCCAAAGAAACCTGCATCTCAAAAGCATCATCTCATCAAGAAACTTGAGAATTCAAATAAGAGATGAAGACATTCAACAATGAAATCCAGGATTCTCTACTAAATATTTTAACAATATTCAACATGTTAATATTGGAATATATATTTGAACCATACTGAGCTATACAGATAGTCCTCGACTTACAGCCATTTGTTTAGAGACCATTCAAAATTACAACAGGATTGAAAAAAAATGACTTATGACCAGTTTCAAGGCACATACGACTATCACAGCATCCCCACACTCTTATGATCAAAATTTAGTTACTTGGCAACTAACACATACTGTATGTACAATGGTTGCAGCATCCCAGAGTCATGTGATCACCTTACCATCTGGGTTCTGACAAGCAAAGTCAATGGGAGAAACTGGATTTGCTTAACAACCTTGTGATTCGTTTAACAACTGCATTGATTTGTGTAACAATTGTGGCAAAAAAAGCTCATAAAATCAGGCACGACTCACTTAACAACCGCCTTGCTTAGCAATGGAAATTCTGGTCCAATTGTGGTCGTAAGTCGAGGATTAGCTGTACAACATATGTTGACCGGCACAGCAATCAGCTGAAACATCATGCATGCATAGTATTTTGTTAATAAATGTTATGACATAGGGATGCAACAAAAACTTGTGTACTATTGTGGAATTTCAAGGCCACAACACATTCTATGTTACTAACATTTTGGATGCACTAGAAAAATCATTCCTGAAAAAAAAAAAAAGCTACTGTAGCCAATCCAAGCTCATCATTCATAACACACACTTCAGTTCAGGCAACGAGAATGAAACACATTCCAAGACTAAGTGGCGCGCCCATCTATATAGCCCACAACATCTCAAAGACAAATTTATTTGATTTTGAGATTGACTGTTTTATAATAAATCTCTTATAATTGCTTGAAAATGGACAGATTGTAAGCATTTAATACTTTACAAACATTAAAAAAACTGGAGAAAGGCCAGTTTGGATACTTTTTTCCCCCCCAAACCTTAAAATGAGACAAAAGCCTAAATGCAACTCAAAACTTAAGTAATACGATATAAACCCACACTCTCAATGACTCACCCACGCAGAACCCAAAAGCAGGGAAGATGGAAGAATGAGTGGCGCAGCTGCCAAAATCTCGCGATACTGGAAGTGATGCCACTTCCGGTGTCGCTGTGATAAGAGGAAGTGATAGTAAGACAGGGATGGGAAAAGCCTAGAATGCTGGAATCAATGAAAGACATGCCAAAGAGTGGAAATAGAAATATATAGCCAGGAATGCAAGATTAGAAAACCTGCACTTTTTTTTCCCAGTTATCTTTAGCAAATTAATCTCTGAAAATTAGTTAGCCACTTCCTTTCTAGTTTTTCGTTCCTCTCCACACTCCCCAGTCAGAAGATGAAATTATTATCTAGTATCTTGAATTAGTATACGGTTAAGGTAATGAGAAAGATCAGTTAAGGTAAGGTAGAACTGGTGGCAATGGTCTAAAATTTAAGGCACCTATTTTTAAAAGGATTGGGAGAAAAAACAAAGTTTAGGTCTAACAAGGATTATGCCACTTGACATCTGCACAGAACCTCTATATACAGAGCTAGTATGTAGTTGGGAAAGTACAACTGAGCAGGGGGCTGGACTAGAAGACCCCCAAGGTCCCTTCCAGCTCTATTCTATTCTACAATACTTTTATGCCTGGTTTGAGAACAGTCAGATCTGACTAGCTAATGAGAACAGAATTCTAAGCCAGCTAAAGCTTGGCTTAGTTCTCATGCAGGATGGACAGTCTTTCTCTGCCAAAAATTATACTTCCCCTTAGGCCACTGGAATACAAAATTGGTTTTTTAAAAAAATGTAATAAAATCACTCTCTCAAAATTATGTAATTTTCAACACAATGGGCTTGCCAAAAATATACTCACTGAACAAATAGCCATACTTTTTAGTACTTCTAAAACTGGAACCACTGAGGCTTCAAAGTATCAGCTGATAAAAGACAGGTTGCTTTGGCCTAATTTATTGCATTAAAACGGAACTTACATTTCTAGGAAGTGAATCTGCTTCACACTAACAAAATAACCAATAATGGATGCTGAATTCAACTTTCGAAGCAGCATATTTTTCATTCATGATAAAGGCAGTAAAACATTTTTTTTTAGCTTTGTGACCTGTGAGTTCTCACCTCCAACACCAGAGAGCAACTGCTGAAGGAGACTTATATAAATCTGTACAGGATTGCTTTCCCCTCCCTTTGAGGATGAGGATGTTATAACATTTCCAGAGAGGAGGTTTCTTATATAACGGCCAATGGCTGGAGCGTGATCTTGCATATCAGCTAAGCTCTGAGAAGTAGGCACCACACCAGCACTGTGAGCAAGACACATCCGGAGATACAGCACTATCTAAGCAAAGCAGAAAAAAATATATAAAGGTTAACCAGCTTTCCCTTACAGAATAAACAACTGTAGTTTTTTTTTCAGCCATGAATCACAGTACAATAATCGCATCTATTGTGTTACTGAGATTTAAAATGCCCAAAGAATGTCGCTGTCTCATTCATTACTTGGTTCTGTTAGGACAAATCAACCAAAGTATCCCAAGTTAAGGAAGTTAAGGTTGACAGTTAACTTGCCTATAAATATGTCATATTCTGAACTAAGCTCTCTGCCACACTATATCCAGGGTACCTAAACTCGATGCCCTATGCCAAGCCTATTTATTAAAAAAAAAAAGATTTTTAAAATAAACACCTAAAATAAAACAGTAGTCAGTACGCTGCAAAATAAACTACCTCAAAAAATATTATTTCCATGAATGCTTTTGGACTTTATAAGCCTATTTGGAATAAAATGATAAATAATAGTAGCTCAAGATATTTCACCTGCCCTGAAAAAAAAAAAGATCAAATAGAACATCTAGGGCAGGGGTAGGCAACCTCGGCTCTTTTATGACTCATGGACTTCAACTCCCAGAATTCCTGAGTCAGCATAGCTGACTCAGGAATTCTGGGAGTTGAAGTCCATGACTCATAAAAGAGCCGAGGTTGCCTACCCCTGATCTAGGGGGTTTAAGAGGTGGGCTATCACCCTCCCCCATCCCCGAGTTTGTTTCCTACCAAATGAACGGGTTTTTTAGCAATAGCACTTAGACTTATACACCGCTTCACAGTGCTTTACAGCCTTCTCTAAGCAGTTTACAGAGTCAGCATATTGCCCCCAACAATCTGGGTCCTCATTTTACCGACCTCAGAAGGATGGAAGGCTGAGCCAACCTTGAGCCGATAAGAATCAAACAGCTGGCAGTCGGCAGAGTTAGCCTGCAATACTGCATTCTAACCACTGCATCACCAGGGCTCCGGTTTGGGGTCTGCCAGCTATTTTCAAAGAGTGCACATAACTTATTCTTAAACTTACAAATGAAATATGCATTATTCTGCTTGAAGTTACTGCTGCAAAACCTGGCCTAGTCTGCAGGAGAAAATCTATTAAAGAGACGATTGAAGAGTTAAACTTTGCTGTCTCATTTATTTCTTTGGGAATGTAATAACTCTATGAGCAAATCTGTTTTAGTGGAAGAATTTTAAAATTCTTAAACTAGATTTATCACGCCTGATGTTACATATATACTACTACAGTTTCACAAGGGAAAAGAACAAAGCATATAAATACTGGGTGCAGAAAGTTTCTTACTATCAGTTTTCTTCCCATTTTTAAATAAATGTCTAAGGAAAAGGCATCATTTTTTTTCTTCATGACCACATTTTAAATTTATTTATTTATTAGGCATTGGAAGAAAGCAGAGGGCATGGCTGATAACGTTTGAGGTTTCAGTTTTGTTTTGTGGTCATTTTTAAAATACTTTTTTTTTGAGGGGGGAGGGTACCTTCTAAATAGGGTTGATTTCAGGTGACTACATGGATTAGCCCCTGCAGTTTTCTTGTTAGGATTTTAAAAAGTGGTTTACCAATGCCTTTTTCCTAGTGCTGAGAAAGAATGACTGGCCCAAGGACTAGTTTCATGCCTCAGACAGGATTAGAACTCATGGTTTCTAGCCCGATGGCTTAATCATTACAATAAAATGGCTCTCCTAAAATAAATCGGTATATTAAATTTACCATGGAGTTGACACTTTTTTTTGGCTTATTGTGCAAAAAAGAGGAAAAAATAATGTCCCATTTTCTCACTGAATATTAGGAGCAACTTGCAGAGGGGCTGGAAAAATGGGGAAATGACGTAAAACTAATCAGCAAAAAGCTGAATAAGGACCAAACAAATGCATAAAAATCCCTAAGAGATCAGGATAGTCACTAAAGTCTTGGGTAAAAGGATTCTTTGCTGGCTCACAGAACTACTAGCAATTTGCTCATCCGTTGAAAGATAGCTTTGTGTAAAAAAAATGTGTCACTGGCAAAATCTGTCTCCTCACTCATAACCCCCCAACAGCCTAACAAAACCTCTGATATATAAATTTCAAGTACCGTATGTGCTTGTGTAGAAATACTATTTCTAGAAGGCACAATATATACAGAAGAGAATTTTGCTTTTTAAAAAAATAGGAATTTCCCTGATTTGTAACTGAGATGCATACCTCTCCAAAAGTTGCTGGGTTGAAAGGCATTACTGTTGTTCCGGTCATGTATTTAGCAGGAGTTTTCATTCGGTGAGAGGCCTAAAATAAAGTATTTATGTATTTAACAGAACATGGTGGTTATTCCCCAAATGTTTTGCGCCCTAAAGACATGGCTCTTCCAACAAGCGGGATTGGCCTAGGGAATTTTAGTGGGGTTTTTAAGAGAAATTTTAATTATATAGGCCATAACAAATATTTCTTTTTAATTCGGTTTTAAATTAGGTATTTATTGTAGCATTGGTTTTATAAGGCTGTCAGCCGCCCTGAGTCCGGTAAGGAGAAGGGCGGGATATAA
>NW_015387128.1:1236189-1270874 GCF_001527695.2 Protobothrops mucrosquamatus | reverse complement strand
ATAAATAAATAAACTCATACAAATTACTGGACTTTCATTTCACAACTGGTCCTATGACATTATAGGCAGTGGGGGGATTCAAATATGTGAACAACCGGTTCTCTGTGTGGATGCCGCTTCCGGAAGTCCATTCTGGGCCTGGGCAACAAAATATTTGCTACTGGTTCTGCCGAACTGGTGCAAGCTGGCTGAATCCCACCATTAATTACAGGTAGTCCTTGCTTAATGACTGCCTTGGACAGTAACCAAGTAACTTTGCGACCAATGCCTGCATTTACAATTTTTGCAGGTCTGTAAAGCAAAGGAAAGCTGAAGTAAGATCATAAAAACAATCGTGGCCATATACTTTTTTAACTTAGCGACCACTTAAAGTGTCAATTGTAGTAGCTAAACAAGGACTACATGTAATTCAGTTCATGTCCTCAACAGGGAAATATTATGGCTATACTTTGAACAGTGTATTCCATAGAATTACACAGAGTCTTAAGCTGAAGTCCTGTACCTTTTCTTGAATATACTGGACCATTTCTGGAAATGAAGGCATCTGTTTATCAGCACTTTCCTTTTCATTTTTACCAGGAAATGTTCTCAGAGCACGTTGTGCTTCTCCGTGCACCTCTTCCCGCCTTTCAGAAATTAAAATAAAACATTTTCACACATGCACAAACAAATAGAACCTTTCATTTATCAACCGCCAAAAATAACTGAGCAGAAAAACATAAATTGACATGCCAGTTCATATTAACGCAAGAGCTGTGTTTAAATTCTGGATTTGATTTCAAAATGTACAATGTCTGCAACTCTTTAAAGTAGCTGCATCTTCTCCTGGAATCACACAGAGGGAAGCCATGAAATTCTAAGACAAGACACAACTTCTTTTATATCGGTGCTCTCTTGAACTCCAAAATACGTTACTTGAAATATTTTCCACAGGATCGCACAACCTTAAGAACCAATTATTTAACATTGCATGCACAAACAAGGAAGAGCCAGGTTCCTCTTTGCATTGTCTTTCTTATTTGAATACTAATAACAATAAACTTTAGTTTGATTCAGTAGACTCTTCACTTATCAAGTCTTTAATGGAGACATTAAATAAAACAGGAAACCCATCTGTGACTTAAAAGTTTGTTTTACTTACAAATTGACTTTTTTTTTAAAAAAAACAACTCTCATAAATACAAGTTACTATGGAAAAATGCAAAAGTGAAAATAAATTCTGATTTATTCATTGTTCCAGCTGCAATAAAGAGGAAGACATTTGTGGAAGATACATAATTTAAATTTCTGGCTTATATTATTCGTGAACTGGGACAATTGTGTTTTTCAGATTTTTTGTGGTGTGACAAAATCTGAAAGAAAAGTATATCAATTAAAAGGGAGCCAGTTTAGTACAGTGGTTAAGATACTGGTCTAGAAACCAGGGGACTGAGTTCTAGTCCTGCCTTAGGCAAGAAAGCTAGCTCGGTAATTATGGGCCAGCCCAACTCACTTCACAGGGTTGTTGAGATGGGGAAAATTGCAGAGGAAGGAAGTAGTATGTGTGTTTGCTGCCTTGAGGTACTTATGAAATAATAAAAGCAGGATAAAAACTCTAATAAATAAATAAAATATATTTTACAGAATCAGTAAAATGGATATTAATTGAAGTAACAGTTTAAAAGAATCAAAATAAGAATTATCGATCCCTATTTAGCATACCATTATATAACCTTTGTGTTTTATACCGTCTATGATGCAATATTAAACTTACGGGTCTCCTGCAGCTAAAAGAAGCAAGTATCTTGAAGGAATATGATCAGAAGGAAACACTGTGCTGGCAAATTTTACAGCTACTTGGCGTACTTGGACTTGAGGCTAAAAAAAAGTCAGAAAGATGAAGAAATAATCGGAAACAAACTCTTTACCAAATCAGGCATTTGCATACAATATTCAAAATAATGTATGCACCAAAAGTATAAAGGCAGGTACAAAAAGTTCTCATTTATAGCATGCTTTATTTCATTGTTATGATTTTTTAAAGTTTTTCTTGAACTTCCTCTAATGACTTAGGCATTAATTATATATTGTAATTATACAAAATAATATGAATAGATATATTTGTAAACAAACAATAAATAACTGCTCATGCATAGTTTACTGGCAGAGAATAGATCATTTAAGATTGTTTATCAGGAATCAACATTTCTTAATATTTGAAACAGCACAAATCATTATTTTTACTGCTCCCTTGGTGCAGCAAAAGCAAGCACAGTCAGTAATTATAGCTGTGATGCAACGAAATGTGAAACACAATATAGCATCTTATGTCTGCCATAAAATGTTTAAGTTTCCAAGATATAATTGAAGGGTTAAAGATGTGCCTATACTTGCTTTATATGTAGTTCTAAAAGTAGTCTTTAACAAAATATTGCACAGATTAAATATTGCCTGTATACGGTCAATTGGCATTATTTGTGGCTCCATTTACTCCGTTTTGCATACATCTGTCAAGGTCACATCATATGCAAGTATTAAAGTGGAATGGAAGTTCCATAATAAAAAAGTATATTGATCATATATACATTTTAGGCAACCTGATTCCTTCTAAATGCACTGGACTATAATCCCCAAAATTTTCAGCTGAAATTTCTATATTGCCTGGAAATTCTAAAAAATATAAACCAACACATCTGAAAGGTAATATTAAGGATGAGCAATATTTTGGGAGGAACTAGGAAGATTTGCCATCTTTAAATAACATTGCAGGCACAATCATTTTGCAGAGGAATTATCGCTCTTGGCTATCATGAGATCAACTTGTCACAAGAATTTGAGACATTCTATACTTTTTCCCTGTGTTTGTGTCTATTATAAAGAAATATCGAGGATAAAAAAGAGAGATGCAAACTGATATTCAAAAGGACAGGCACAATTTGAAGACACTCAAAAAAAAAAGATATGTATGTATGTACTATATGTAGGCATGCATGCATTATGTATATAGATCATGAAGAAACAAGGAATGGAGATCAGGCCCGAGAGAGAAGAAGTAAGATATTTTTTTCTTCTCCTAATTGCATATCATAAATTAGTATAATCATTCTTATGTACAAGGGATTAAGGGAAAATAAGCCCAGGTTTTCACACTTCTTCCATATCCTGGTGACTTACCTTGATTAGGTTAGAGGCTACAAGTGCCTCCATAAGAGTACGAGGGGCTCCTTCTAAACTGGTGTATGCACCAACCATCATGGACAGAGCTTCCTGAATAGCTAGTCTGGTATCAGGTTCTTCCTGAAATGATATCTAGGTATTATTAGATATCTAATAAGCATCCCACAAATAAGAAAAAAAAATTCTAGATAAACTAATTCTTTGGTAAAATAAAAAATAAAGTCACCAACCTTAGAAAGAGCTTCAAAAAATTGTTGGACCAGTGCAAGATCCTTGGTAAACAATTGAGGTATTCGGCTGGGAAAAAAAATAATTTTAAAAGGACTTTATTTGAAACAAAGCAGGAATTTCAGTTAACGTACTAACTAGACATTTTATCAAACAGTATTTCTCATGTACTACTTAGTTCTACTTAGTTCATTCTAATGGAAATTTGTAAAGTGTCCCAGAATTATTAACTTCTATTTATTTATGTCTTACATTTTTGAGATTACTATTTATGTTAACACAGTCAATACTGGGTTTCAAAATGTTAAATACCACATGTGATTGAAGTAATAATCAATTGTTTTCTGATTCACTCCTATTTCTTCTGTTGAATGATTAGGATTTAGAAACATTACCAATTAAAATTACTGGCACTGACCTTCTAAAGTTCATGCTGCTATGTTCTTGGCTCATGCACGCAATCAGCATCTCCTACTTTTTCCTGATGTTGCAATGGCCACCTCCCATTTCAGAGCTTTTCCCCATCTAGCCCTTACTCTATGGAATCCATTCCCCCCCTTCAATTATATTTGGATTTGATACCCTAAGATTTAAAAAGGTCCTTAACATGCTAATAAAAGTATGGTAGTATTGAGATTAAATGTTTACATGGATTTTTATTCTGTTTTGTTGTTTACACCGTATTGTACTGCACTTAAGATAAAAACTATTAGTAACGATTAAATAGTTAAACCCAGTTTTGATCAATGAAATGTTTAAAATAACAATGCTCACAATAAGTGAAAAATGATAGGAAATAAATGGGAGTTTGAAATCCATGGGAAAGACTGAATTAAAGAGTACAATGGATTCTTCAGTCAGGAGAACGACTGAGCCAGAGGGAGTTTTCCTACAGAGCCAGTTTTCCCTTAAGTGGGAGTCAGATCGTATAATTATCTGTAGTGATACATTGATAAATAAACCTAGGATTTCAACATAAAACTGACAGATAGCCACTTGTCACGCTCTGCGATCCTAAACATGTTTGCTTAGAAATGCATCCCATTGTGTTTATATTATAGTGAGATTGTTTAGGATTGCAGATATGGATGAGAATTTAGTAGCTCTCTCTCTTTAATTCTTCACCCTTTTTGCACTATTAGCTCTCAAACAGAATAAAGTCTGAGATCACTGTCAGATGCTAATACCTTTTTATTTGCACATATATAATAGACCTTCATGGGCTGCCCCTCCTTAAAGGCTCCCCGAAGCTCAGTTTGAGGCTTGGTGACCACATGGACATTCTTGTGCATTACTATTCAATACTTAATAACATATGATCCTGGTTAACTCTCTGAGATCAGCCAAATGAATGATTGCTGTGAAGATTTCTACTTTTCCTAACACCGAGCAAAAACAGTTTTAAAAAAGAATATAAGGAGCTCAATTTTGATAGGCCTTTTTAAGGATAGATTTTATATTTGGAATTCTTTAGCATGATGGTACTATCTTTACTCCAATTAAATTTAAATGTGTACCACTTAAGCAATGTAGACAAGAATCCATTTCAATTTGCTTCCTCCTTTTCTTAAAAATGGATTATTTCTAGCATTCACCTCCCCACATGTTTAACTTGAAATTCCAGAACTGTCAAAAGATAGCATCTGCTTGCTTGTTGACAGAGTAACAATAGTTTTAAAACAATCAACCAACAGTCTCACCAGTGTAAATGCATAAATGCAATTTTGTTACCTGGAAAGTTTTCCAACAGCAGAATAGGCCATTGAAAGCAGTTTGGGATCCTTCAATTATTTAAAACAAAACAAAACAGAACAACTGTGAGATAAGCAAAGAGCCATGAAAGGGACAATATACATTCATGTTTATCCTGACAATTATGAGTTTCTGTTGTTTGATCTGTATTCACCCTAAAATATGTTTTGCAGAAACAAAATATTCTAAACATTGAATAATCTTTTCGAACAGGCCTGTTTATTACTGTTAAATGGATGGAATTGTGTTCTGCATACATAACAAAAATAACTGCATCACATAGCACTAAAACTACCTCTGACTTCTGTCAAAGAACAGAGCGGGAAGTGCAAAACTGCACATGAAGATAGACATTGTGTCAATGCCTTAGAGAAATAATTGGAAGTGTAGATTTGTGCAACACAGGTGCAGATATAATCTGGAAAATCAACAACAATTTTGATGTACCTAGGATAAATTTTTACATGAATACACTTTATATTCAATGTTATAACAATATACGTGTGGGTCAACCTCTTGGAATGCTGAGTATTATATTGGTATATCTAATGAGCAAGGCAAAAAAGTACAATATTGTTTCCTAGCTAGATATATGCCCATTATTATCTTAACCTGCTTTTACTGCCTTTCTGAATGTCAAATTGACTCTAGAATATTTCAAGACACACAGTTGGGAGATTTTATATCTATTAGTTCATTAACCAATGCCTCCTGGATAGGAACTGAAGAACATTACACCCAAATATACTTTGGATTTGCTCTGGCATAGCTTCCTCTGCTGATACATAATAGGGAAAAAAGTTATCCTTGCAACTGAATACTCTATGCAGTGCTTTTTTTGTAAAAAAAAAAAAAAAGTGCCGGAACTCACACATGTCATACAACCCGCCTTCCCTACCCTACAAGGTTCCATCCATAAAAGGTGCCGGAACTCCGTTCTGAGCATTCTATGACAAAAAAAGCCCTGACTCTATGAATGCCTTAAGCATTAAACATGCACAACAGCCATAAGGATTCTTAATAGAACAAATAAGCTTTTAGCTGTTCAATGGACAACTCTTCAAACATTTCGCAATCTGCTTCTAACAAGAAATTAAAGTATTGAACAATGAAAGAATTTAAGCCACAAAGACTCATAAGAAGGAAGTGTCAGCACATCCTGATCAGTTTCAAATTTACTAAGGGGAGAAAACCAGAGTGGCCAGCTCTAAGCACTGGATAAAATTCAGTGCTTTTTGGTGGAAAAAAAACAATGCAACATTACTGGGACTGGAAAATTACTTATCAATCTAGGACTGGAAGAAACTCATATACTGACATGAAATTACTTTCCTCCATCTGCACAAGGGAACAAGCCAGGAAGCAGTGGTTTTATTCAAACAAGAAGCTTTAATCATGACCACAGTTTATCAGTGTGTTTTCCCACATGCACCAACAAAAGAATGAAACAAAATTTCAACAGATATAAAGATATACCAAGTGAATATCCTGGCTGATTAAATCAGCATTCAGTAATCCAAATACAGTAATGGCATGTTAAACCTCATTGGCTTTCTTACAACCAGCTACACTACTAGTACACCACAGAGATTAGTTCTTTAGAAAAAAATCAAGTGCAAGTAATAAGAACATTTAACATTCCAAGTTCCACAAATAAATAAGATTCTTTATAAGGCTCCCTTTGAACTTACCTCTTTATATTCATTTATCAGTTTTGTCAGTCCATTCAAAAGCATCGGGCCTAATGGTTTTATCTTGCTGTCAGGGCAACTAAAATTCAATATATGAAAAAAGTAATGATGTAACAAGCAAAAAACCTTAATAATAAGAGTTGTCCTTCATATGTAAGATCATCTTAAAAATTCTTTTCAAAGGATGCCTCTGTATCAGGAGTGGTCAAAGGGCCACATGAGAAACATGGACTGTGATGGAAGGCTGCCACCGCCGCCTCACTCCTGCCACTGCTGATGCCACCCCGATGTTGCAGGCCACACAGGGACAGCCAAAGGGCCAAATGTAGTCTGCAGCCATAAAATGCCCAGGTCCACTCTTTATGGCAATGTTCCTCTTTGGGCAGATAATGAAAACTTTTTTCAGAAAACTCACCATCTCCCAATTTCTAGCTAGATGCCTTAACAACTACGCCAAGTATGATAGGACAAAACTGCTGGTTATGATGATGATGATGATGATAATAATAATCATGATAATAATAATAATAATAATAATAATAATGATGATGATGATGATGATGATGATGATGATGATGATGATGGAACTGCTTCCATCCTGCGAAGATATCTGTAATACCATGAAACATCCACATCTGCCTATCCCAGGTCCTTGGTAAGGACTCGATAGGTAGACAAAAATGCCAAATCCAGTCTGAACATCTGGCTGACTGTGCGATGATCATCAATAATAATAATGATGATGATGATGATAATGATAATAATAATGCATCTTTCTTGAAATATATCACTAAAATTTATGTTGTATTCACATCAAATTACTTAACAGCAGAATCATAATCTCAGTTTCAATTGTACATATGATGTTATAGGACAGCTAGTTTGGTGTAGTAGCTGAGGCATCTGGCTAGAAACTGGGAGATGGTGAGTTCTAGTCTCACCACAGGCACTAAGCTAGCTCTGTGACTTTGAGCCAGTTACTTTCTCCCAGCCACAGTAAGGAGACAATGGCAAACCACATCTTTAAGAAAACCTTGTCAAGAAAAAAAATCATGACATAAAAATACTTACATCACACAAATATGATGCACAAATTGAAGAGACAGAGTTCTCAGTTTAGCATTGGCATTTGCACCAAAAAGCCCATCATAGACAACCTTGAAAAAAAAATGAATAAAATCTCAGGAGAAATATTATTTCAAATAATGAGGGTAATGTCAAAACTCCTTTGCATCTCAAATAAGTTTAATTTAATTTAATTTAATTTATTTAAAAAAATAAATATTTTTAAAAAAATATAAATAAGATCCTAAAGATACAACTAATCCTTGCTCAGCTATCGCAAACCAGGGTTGCTAAATGGAAATCACATGACCGCAATGGGGTTACAATGGTAATTCCTATTTGGTTGTTAAGCAAATCACTGTGTGACTGCAATTCAGGACTTTAATTCTATGTTCTTCCTTAACTCTGCTGGTCACAAGCCCATTGGAAAGCATGCAAATGGCAATCATGTGACTGTAAGGATAAATGAGGATTGGTAGCCAAGCTGGGGTGGGTTTTTTTGCACCTAACTTCAAACATTACTGCATAAAACAGTTGGTAAGCAAGGTTTATCTGTGTGCATGAACTGCAGAATACTCACCCCTCATGTAGGGAAGTGGGTTACAAGCACATTGTTAAATACTGAATTCACTAAGAAATATAGTGCTATGAGACAGATTTTTTTAAAAAGGTACCTGAATATTTGCAGGAAATGTTTCTGCAGCTTGCCTGGAACGCAAAAGATGAGGGACAATCTTTAACTTCACCCGAGTACTGACAGGATCACGTTTCAGTTCTGGTTTCAGAACAGCTCCCTGTTATAAAGAAATGAATATTTCAAAACATAAAGTGACTAGAAAAAAACCTAAATCATTCAGGAAAGCAATCACAGTGTACATATCAAACCTTTATTATGGTCATTGACCAGGCTGACAATGTACATATAACCACAATATTTGAAAGGACTGGAACTGTATAAGTTACAAAAAAATGAAAAAGTACTGAGATTAGTACAAAATAAGATATAACTCAGTGTACCCCGAAGGTTCCCAAATGTTCTTGGTTCAGACTGCCCCTAGCAGTTCCCAAACTGTGCACCATGGAATCAAGGAGACAATTAAGATAGCTCCAGTTATTAGGCAGTAAAATATGCCATTGCGTCCCTGTAAGTGCATCCAGTGGTGCCCCCTACACTGCACCCAGTGGAGAACTACAAATACATTCGAAGAAAGCCAAGATCTGCTACCAATATGACAGGGCAATTATCCAAGATGAGAAACTATACATCCAGGTTATCCAACACTTTGAGTTTGATCTCCAAATGATGCTTGGAAGCGTGAAGAAAGCATTTACCTGAAATGCCTTCAACCATCTGCATCTTTTCCAAGTGTTAGAATTATAGATAACCCTCATCAGGGCTTTTTTTCCTCATAGAACGCCCAGAACGGAGTTCTGGCACCTTTTTTGGGTGGAACCTTGTAGGGTAGGCAAGGCGGGTTGTATGATGTTGAGTTCCGGCACCTTGTTTTTGTTTTTTTACAAAAATAGCACTGACCCTCATTATTTGTAGAGGTTCTGATCCAGCATAAAACTGAACAACAAAACCTGAAATAATGAGATGAGTTCCCATTTATGGGAACTGGAGGATTAGGTCCCAAAGCCTATAACCATTGTCTTCATCTGCACAATATAGCTGGATTTCTCTTTTTCACTGTTCATTTATAAAAGATCTCTGAGTTAGTCCAGCTGCAAGGCTCCAAGCAGCTTCTTTGCAACAGCTAGCTTTTGAGCCACTCTCTCAGTGATTAATGGAGGGAACTGCCCTCTTTTAATATATGGCTTTTGGGACTCTTCTGCTTTGCATGGCTATTCAATAATCTTGCTGGAGGGTCCACCTCACTGCATCTCTGGATATTACTCTGTTTGCAGATGATTTGTACCTGGCTCTAATCTCTACAAACAATCTGAAGGCAGCACTAATATCCATGGGTGCAATATATTGCATTCAGCTCTCTGGAGGAAGTACTAATAACCAGCAGGGTGATTAAGAGGTAAGCATAAGCTGTATCTGTGGCAGAACTAACATTCACCTGCAGTATTAAAATGTCCCTCCACTAAGATCATGAAAGAGTTGCATTGAGTCAGTATAAGCAATATGATACAAACAGGCCACCACCAGCTGAATATGTCACTCAAGGCCAGCTCCCATGACAAACCGTGTACAGCCTAGCCTAGTGCAATATAACCAAGTTGTATTGCATATATACCCCTGTAACAAAAAAAAAAAGGACCAAACATAGATGAAAACCTTTAGGCATGCACTGAGAACAGATAAAAAGGGCTGCCTATAATATTTCAATTTTGTAGTGGAAGAGACAAGTTTTCAGTGGAAGTATTGATGCAGGGTAAGAATCCTGGATCCATTTTGGAGCCAGTGGGCACATTAAGAATCTTAAAGAAATGTGGATGTCTAGCAATAATGTGGTCAAGATAGGTATATAGCCTTTTCCACTGTAGCACTGAGGCAATAAAACTCTCAGAAACATTAAGTTTCAAAAACAACTCATAGTATTCTTTTCTATTGGATCTTAGTTTGGACTCAAATTTTATCTTTCTGCTGTAAGTATAGTTTTATCGTGGTTTGTTTTATTTTAAGATGCAGGTTGTTCTCAGCTTAGGATTGGTTGTGTAGCAACTGTTCAAAATTACGATGTGGACCTCCCTGGAAGGTACTTATGACCAGGGTTCAAAGTTCTAATGGTGAGGTCCCACTCCCCCCCCCAAGTCCTATACCTGCATTTTGGCCACTCAGCAACCAGCTTGCATTTATGATTGTTTGCAACCATTAAAAAAGTAGTAAAATAGCCACTTTATGACTGTCGCAACTTACAAACATAATGGGGGGGATCCATTACAGTTATAACTCAAGGACTACCTATACCCTGTTGCCTGGAATAAGGAACAGCAGCTCTTTTTTTCTAGAAAACATTTTTCTTCCTTTACTTCTAGGTTAATGAAAGAGCAGGAAAAATGTGAATGTGAGTTAACTCTTAAAATGATATTCACTACAACAGCAAATAATCCATATTATACAATATGTAATACCAAATGATACATAAACTGCAAAAATAGAAAATGAGAAGGAACACAGATTTAGATAAGCAATTCTTACCTCCTTAGTTTTTAGTGGTATATCCCCAAGGTATACTTTGTACAGCTTGTTGATGATGACTGGGTTATTCCAGTCAATTAAACTAAGGGAGAAAGGGAGGGAGAAGGAATTTACTAAAAGATCAAATTGATTGCCAAAATTCATTTTTTTCTCCCATATTTTGTATTTTCAGTAATTGAGTCCCCCAAATGAAAACTTACTGGGTCTCAGTTAAGCCTGTCTATGGAGATTCTCAATCGTCCAGGTTATGGTTGTCCTAAAAGTGCTTCTCCAAAAGGCAACTGACTTTCTTGGCTTTTTTCCTTGAAAATGTTTCACTTTTCCTCCAAGAAGTTCTTCAGAACTGAAGAAGCTTCTTGGATGAGAAGCAAAACATTTTCAAAGAAAATACCAAGAAAGTCCAGTTGCCTTTTGGAAAAACACCTTTGGGACTCATTTGGCCACCTGCTTTTTGCTACCATCAGCTGTCCCCACTACCCCAGCCCTGCCTGCCATATCTGCAACCCCCACACCACTACTGTACCAGCTAGGACCTTGTTTCACACCACTTTCTGCTGTGTCAGTGCAGCTTTCTTCTTTCCTTCCTTCTTTTATGCCAATGCAAAAGAAGGATCTGGCTAAAATTATGGCATGCAACTGGGGCTTTCTTTCACATGCCGGGCTTCTGTCACAAAATAAGACCCTGGATCAGTGGTGGCGAACCTATGGCACGCGTGCCAGAGGCGGCACTCAGAGCCCTCTCTGCAGGCACACATGCCATGCCCCGGAGATGGCAACTGTCCCTCTTCAACCAGCCGCCCACTAACTCGCCGAGGTCGCACATGGCTGGATGCATCCCAGCACCCATGCGCTTGCTGGCCTCTGTGTGCAGGGGCCAATGGTGTCAGGCAGCAGCCGCTCCGGCCCCTGCCTCACCTTTCCTTGTGACAATGGCACCCCCGCCCTGCCTCGCCTGGCCTGGCCTTGCCTCACCCCGCAGGACGAGCCTCCTGCCCACCACCCCACCTGCCAGAGACCCCCTGGATCTCTGGCACCCAGCGATAAATAAGTGGGTTTTGGGTTGCAGTTTGGGCACTCGGTCTCTAAAAGGTTCGCCATCACTGCCCTGGATGGAGCACAAATAGAGGCCTTGCCTGGCATGTGAATGGAAGCCCTGGCTGAAACATAAATCAGAAGCCCTGGCTGACCATTAATTGAGGCCTTGGTCAGGGCATGAGTGAAGCCCTAGCCCAGGGGTAGGCAACCTTGGCTCTTCTATGACTCGTGGACTTCAACTCCCAGAATTCCTGAGCCAGCATGGCTAGCTCAGGAATTCTGGGAGTTGAAGTCCACGAGTCATAGAAGAGCCAAGGTTGCCTACCCCTGCCCTAGCCAAACTGGTGCAAAAGAAGGCAATGTGAAAGGAGGCTCCAGCTAGTACACATGCTGGCATGCATTTCAGGAGATATTGGGGGTGGGGAGAACAGGACTAAAAAGCAGAAGCTCCTGGCAGCAAACAACAGGCAGCCTTGACAAAACATGGGGCCACATTTTGCTCATGTGACTGCAGGGATACTGCAATGGAAGGAACTTCAAGGGCTAGTCATAAACCCCTTCATTCAGCACTGTCATAACTTCAGTTGCTAAATGAATGGACATTAAGTGAGGACTACCTGTATTGGAATTAGCGGCAACTGCTGTTCATTTGCTTCTTTGAAAATAACATGTGATTGGATCTCAGAATTAACTTTTTAAAAAATATCTGTACCTTACAATGTTTCTGTTCTCACTTCATCTTTAAAATCCATTTTTATTTTAATCACCATACCAAGAAACACTCCTGTACTCTTATAAAGCACCATTAGTTACCAGGAATTTGCAGGAACTAGTAATTTAGGTCTTTCCTAGCTTATGTCTTCAATGATTTCATAAAATACTAAGAACAGGGACATTTAAATTAATGCTGTACCTGTTTATGTCGTAAAATTATGACATATCCAATTCTGAAACCCTACAATGTGATTAAGTAAAGTCACTACACTATTTAAAGACTTTGCTTCATATAAAATGAAAAATTGTTAAAAAGATTAATATTAATGTAAACACTGGTCTTTTAAAGATTCCCCAAACTACTAGAAGCTACGTGGCCATATGCATGAAATCTGTCTAATGATAATAATTACCTGCTAAAAAGCAGGTTTTTTAAAAGAACAAATGAAGGGCTGCTATCATTGTAGTCAAATGTAGAGATGTCTACATCTTATCAAATGCAATTCCAAATGTATGCCATTGTGATAAAAAAAATAATTTTGCATTAAACAAAACCAACCTTATTTTTTAAATTCATAGTAAACCATCACTTTTGTTTTTTTTAAAAATCTTCACATTTTAACCCATTACCTTTGCTTGCTTTTGAGTTCAAGATCTGCTGCAGTGGCTACACTGTGCCGTGTATCACTAGAGGCAATAACCAAATGTATGACAGCTTCAAGTTCAGGCACCTGCTCAGCTTCAATGAACTTTACAATACCCAATTTACACTGCCCAACAAAGCAAAAAAAGAAGAAGAAGTTGTTCAGTACAATCACAGGCGTTGTCTGTAAAAAGTATACTTTTATTGTAATTATATAGAGTGGTAGAACTGGATAAATAACAAAAGGCTTTGCCTTAAAGCAGAGACGGGGAAATTATGAGGCTCAATACATTAGAAAAGGGCAATTCCCAACACCACCAGTCAATCTAAGCCAGGGGTCTTCAAACTTGGCCCTTTTATGACTTGTGGACTTCAACTCCCAGAATTCCTCAGCCAGGCACGCTGGCTGAGGAATTCTGGGAGTTGAAGTCCACAAGTCATAAAAGAGCCAAGTTTGAAGACCCCTGATCTAAGCAATAGAGAGCCATAATGCGAATTCTGATCCAACCATTTGTGAAAGGTCAGGAATTTCAGTCATTTAAAGGTAAAGGTAAAGGTTTCTCCTGTCCCTATGTCGACTCTAGGGTGCTCATCTCCGTTTCTTAGCTGAGGGAACCAGCATTGTCTGAAGACCCTTTCTCTGGTCATGTAGCCAGCATGACTATACGCCAATATATGACTATACGCGCACAGAATGCCGTTACCATCCCACCGAAGTGGTTTCAAAAATTTAAAAAGATACCCTCCAAAATACCTCTCATTCCCATAAAAATACGACAGGTAATGTTAAATTTGGTGGTGGTGCTGTTCCAAATGATCAGATGAGCAAACATTTTACATTTTTTTTCCTTTCACAGCAAAATCTATATGGAAGACAGTGCTTGCCCCATGAGAGTCAACAGCTGCTATTTTCCAACTGTTGCTTTTATAATTAACAATACGAGCAGTGTAGATTTCAGATGTACTATCTAATCACACAGAAAAGTCAAAATTCCATTTCCAAGAAAGATGACTGTAAAGGTGGTAGCCTTTCCATTTCCAAACACACGTGGATAACACTAGATGAACGCTGCCGAATGACCTATGCTATGAAGCAAATTGGAACATTTACATTCTGCTAGTTTTCCTGGATTTCTCAATAATTTTAGGTCATCTGTTGGAACTGGCCACTGAGAAGGTCTGCTGCAGTGATTTTGGCTGTTCGTGTCAGATTATAGCCAGAATAATAGTTTCAGGAGATTATTAGTCAACTCACAGGTAGATGACTCATAAAGATCCATAGGTTTCCATCTTGTCCCCATGCTGTTTATCATGTACATAAAATTACATTGTTCAGTTTTGGAATGGAGTACCATTGTATGCTGATGCTACTCAGTTTTGCTGCTTTTTTTACTTTTTGTTTTATATTCTGTATTTTATTTACAGTTAACAGTCCAATCAAGATGGATTTCATTATAAATAACTTAATTGGAGTATGCATGAAAACAGCTAGGGACAAATAAAAGTCCACAAGATAATATACATTATGTTTGGTTAACTTATTATAATTAAGCTACTCCCACCCCCACCCATTAGGTATAATTATTTGGCTTTTACCTGTTCCAGCTGCTCAGGTGTCCATGGACTATCTCCAATAACCCGCTTAGCTGCATAAAAGCTCATTCCCGGAGGAGGCTGAGGGATCCCAGAACCTCCAGAAGTACTTGATGAAGAGGAACCCTGTCCCCCTGGAACAGCTTGGCGACTCTGGGATTCATTTAATACATATCTAGAAGAAGAGGAGGGAAAGTTTATGAAATTCTCTATTAGAAATGGTGAGCTCTGCACAGCTTAAATTATGTCAGTCTGAAAAATCCAGCCATAATCTCAGTTACAGAAACAAAAATTGGACTTGAAAAAGCAGAATATTAAAATAAAAGAATTATTTTTCTATCACATTAAAAATGTTATTTTATCAGTTTTGGAGGTATTCTGGAGGCCTTATCCAAAGCTGTCAGGAACCATATATAGCTCTGACGCCTTAGATCAGGGGTCTTCAAACTTGGCCCTTTTATGACTTGTGGACTTCAACTCCCAGAATTCCTTAGCCAATGTGCCTGGCTGAGGAATTCTGGAAATTGAAGTCCACAAGTCATAAAAGGGCCCAGTTTGAAGACCCTTGCCTTAGATTATACATTTCTAAAATAAAATAAAAAATAATCTAGAGAGCCATTTTGGTCTAGTGGGTAAAGGACTAGGCTAGAAAGCCAGAGACTGTAAGTTCTAGTCCTGCCTTAGCCATGAAATCCAGCTAGGTGACCTTGGGCCGGTCATTCTCTCTCAGGCCAACTCATCTCACAGAGTTGCTCTTGTGGAGAAAATAGGAGGAGGAAAGTGTGTTGGATATGTTTGCCATCTTAAGTTATTTAAAAATAATAATAAAGGTGGGCCATAGCGTAATATAACAAAACATAACAATTTTAAAAATTATATAAATAATCACATTAGTTAATCAGGACACATGTATAATAGAATCCATTTCCAAAGACAGATAAAAGCATCTAGACAGAATAGGTTTTAATTAGACTGTTAATTTGATCAGTATTAATTTCTGTCAATTAAATTTGTGGGCCTTCATACATAGCAAACTGATAAAAAATTCTGCTGACTCCTAAGATTTGAGGACGTTTACAAGACTGTTGGATCATTTGTACATTAATGAAGTACTTGCAAAGATTTTAATTTTTGTTTTAGCTTATGCACGTGACAGATCAGGCATGAGATTTAATTATTAAGTCAAGGACTATCTATCAATGGCTTGTCAATTATGTCAATCACAGTAATTTTGCATTACACAAGCTTTCCCTCAATGAAGGATGAGAAAGTAAGCCAAAACCAAACAAACCACATTAGAATTTAATGTGATATGTGAATCCTGCTCAAAAGCTAACAAATATCTGGGTAAGAAACTCAATGCTTCTAGCAATTTCCCTGTGATTATGGTACCTTTACAATCTGCACTCACTCACCTGCCTATGGACTTTTAAATGATCTGAGGCAAAAATATGATTTTCATTAAAAACAATAAAAACAAAGTACCATCTAGAGAATGGCAGAATATCACTTTAAAAATGAGAGTCTTCCCTCTCTCTTACTAATCCTAGTAGTACCTATCACCTGATAAACTTCATCATTACTTACCCATAAGGCATAAGGAGAACATCCAACATAAAATCCAACAGCAGTTGTACAGTCTTTGGTTTTTCAGCAAGATTAAATGGAGAAGCTGCTTTCAGAGGTTCAACAGGATATTTCATGTTAAAAAGTGTTGGTATTAGAAGATGCATTAGGCTGCAAAACAATTGTATATATTGCAATTATATGTAAGAATCTGTCTAAAATTCATAATCGTTTTCATTTATTGCTATTTGCATTTTTAAAAGATTTAACTGGGCATTGCAGACAAGAAAGATAACATAACTTCATGGTTTTCATGAAACCACTTTCTTTTCTTTCATATTTAGTAGCTAATTCCAAATGGAACTGTATCATTCAAATTGCACTGAGATAAGTTAAACTGAATCTTTAAATGTAAAGTAGGTTGGATCCAAGAATTAAGATCCAAAAATTAAGATTTATCTGAATTTCAAAATGTTGGATGGCAAAAAAAGCAAGATATTTAAAATATAACCGTTGCCTAGGAAAGATGGCTGAAACAAATCCCTGATTCATTGGGATTTAAGGAATGGAGGTTCAGCTCAATCAGACGGGCAAATTTCTATTATTATAGCCTAGCTCAGGGGTAGGCAACCTCGGCTCTTTTATGACTCGTGGACTTCAACTCCCAGAATTTCTGAGTCAGCATGGCTGGCTCAGGAATTCTGGGAATTGAAGTTCACGAGTCATAAAAGAGCCAAGGTTGCCTACCCCTGGCCTAGCTCAATAAGTAGTAGTCTAGTAGTCTCCCTGTGGAATTTGCCTTGTCATGCTGACACAAAGTAACAGAAGGAAACTATGTCATAATTTCTCCGAACATGTATTTGCAGTCTTTAAAGACTAATTTATTAAAAGGAATGACTTTAAAGAAAAAAAGGCAATGAAAGCTTTATGATCAGAATATTATACCTGTCTTGTTGGGGTTGAGGTTTTCCTTCCATTGCAGTAAGGAGAGTGGGTGCCAATTCACATTGCTTTTCCACAGGCAAACGAGGGTAACCCATCTTAACATATATTATTGTAAAATTCTGTAAAATGCAAGATATGTCTGAAAAGAACCACTACAAAAAACAGCTCTACAGTACAATATCCACAAATGTTAAGAAACTTATGGCTTAAAAAATCATTGATAAATACCACTGAAATGTTTACATTGTTCAAGTAGTCCAGCTCACCCCAAAATCCCACAACCTCAATTACTTTGATAACTTTGAGAAATACTACTGACATGGTAGGAGTTTTATTAAAAACCATAAACGGCAGCTCACCAAAAGTTATTCCTTTGAATTAAATGTGTTACTGAGAAAATGTGCTACCAGACTCCGTCTGATTTTTTTTACAGTTGACATGGGGAATGCATATACAATAAAAAATCTTCCTCATACTAGGAGCCTCTTACGCCTGCATTCTAGTGATTGCATTATCCCCAGGTTTCTGACTCCAACCAATTATGGCCTTACTGATGTGGACCATTAAATCAAGACACTTCATCGTAGCAATTATCTGAGAAAGTTCTAGTGCAGTGGTGGCAAACATATGGCACGCATGCCAGAGGCGGCACTCAGAGCCCTCTCTGTTGGCACGCGTGCCGCCGCCAGTAGCAGGTCCATCAGGCCGCCACCACCGCCCAGAGCAGGAGCCCCGCCCAGCACAAAGGAGGCGAAGTGGCCGACTAGCAAGTCAAGTAGAGGTGGTAGAGCAGAAGTCACCAACCATTGTCAATTGATGGACTGGAAGAAAAGGGAGGGGGAAGTATTTTACATGTGCGCCTGCGCGCACGGGGCCGCAAGTATGCACGCACTGCAAATGAGGCGGGGCTAGTGCCTGCATGATACTCACTAGCCCTGCCCCATTCTTGCTTGGTGCAGCACCTTGTATCTGCACCCCACGGCACGGCGGTGGCCGTTTTTGCGCCCCTTGTTTTTGTGTGCCCCCCCGAGGGCACCACAATGCTGATGGGCCCCTGGCACTTTGTGATAAATAAGTGGGTTTTGGGTTGCGGTTTGGGCACTCGGTGTCTAAAAGATTCACCATCACTGTTCTAGTGCCACCTAAAAGCAGCTGTTATTAACGGGTCAAAATGTGTATTTCAGTTCATGTATAAGCATCCGTAACTACATACTGCACTAGTGTGTTAAAACTTTACCTAGATATTTTTAAAAAAGGAAAAGGAATAAGGACTTTGTCATTGAAATGGATCAGATGATAAATCTAAAAACATGTACTAAAGGATTATCCTCACCTAAACGTCCACTAAAAATTACACTATCTGCATACATCTCTATCTGAATATGTATATATTTCCTGTGCAATTTGAGAAAAACCGATTTTCAATGGTAAAGACTTTGGGGCAGTTCAACCCGCTTTTATATAATTATCTATGGCTTAGAGCAGGGGTGTCAAACTGCCGGCCCACGGGCTGGATGCATCACGCTAAAACCACACCCACCCCATTGCCAGCAATGGGGAAAAAGTCACGATATGCCGCGACACATCAGGTGACATTGCAAGTTTTACACCCGTGGCTTAGGGTGATGTGTGAACCAAGTGGGTAATAGTGCAGTTCACATACATTACACCAAAATTATACAAATTATAATTTAGCATACATGAACCAAGTTAGTGTGGTGGCAATCTATAATCCTAACATTACTGTTTAACTCTACCAATTCTCAGTAAAGCCACAATGTCTTTGTTGTCATATGTTATGTGTAAACTTAAACTGCAAGGACAGAGCAATGACATCAACTTGTTAACCAGAACATTTCCTAATTGTTAATCATATCCATTTCAATGGACTCTTTAAATATGACAATAGGATGTAGTTTCATATATATAAATATTCATTAAAACAGTTGAAGTGTTCAAGGGTTACATTTAGGAAAGCACTTCCCAGCAGCTACAAGTCAACAAACCATCCTTCTCTTTATCTGCTGTTTATACAGTAGGTTTATTATTCAAAAGCAGGACAAAGAATACCTAGGCAGGAGATAACCAGCTCTTATACTTAAGCTCGATGTGCAAAGATAATCATAATCTTAGAATTCATGAGTAAAATTCTCAAAGAAAAAAGGACTTACTGTAACAAAGGAGACTGCAGAAGGATCTTGATATTGGACTAATAAAGTCTCCACTGGAAGTTGGATTTTTGGACGACTTTTGATTCGTTTGTTCAGGTGAACTAGCAATTCCATAACCTAAAAAAAAACAACTTCATTTTATTGATCTAGGTTTCATTTCCCAACTGTGGAATAAATAAAAATATCTGTATTATCAAATGCCCTATATGTCGTTCCATTTGACCTTTCACAGAGAAAAAGAACCAAGTGACTATATTATTTGGACTGAACGTGAAAAATTACTATGAGGTAACAATATTTTCAATGACTTCAGGAAATATATTATTATGATATTCAGCTTCCAGCTTGAGTGAAACATAACATCCAAACAAGGTTGATCTGGTTAGTACTTGTGTAGAAGACCACCACACAAACACTAGATTAGAATGAGCAGCTGAAAATGCACCCTGGATGGAAGACAATAGCAGCCACCTTTGTACTGAAAATTACATGTTTTCATCAAGTGACCATGAGTTAAATTCATCTCAAAGGACACTCTATCTAATATAAAACCAACATGGGAGGATTTTTAAGCACTTTGTGTTTGACCGACTTCAGCATACAATAATATTCATACCTTTTTACGTACTCCTTCCTGTGTGCTGGAAAGCTTTAAAAGAACAGGGGGAAGGAATTTGGATATAATATTCTGCAATTGCTCATCTGTTTCTGCATGGCCAAGACGCAAGAATACACGTTCAAGTTGATCTAAAATGAAGAAAAACCGATCTATAACAGCAAACAATTCAAACAGCAACATCATACCAGCAAGTTCACCATTAAATAGTGGCTTAGTTCTTAATTGGTTTTACTAATGACCTTATTGCAAGTTTCCTAGAATGTGATTCTTCTGATGGCATTATATTCATCATCTATCTTATATGCACAAATATTTTTAACAATGGTTTAAAGAAAATTTTCAAACAGAATAACATAATAAGAGTTGGAAGAGATCTTGGGGGTCTTCTAGTCCAACCCCCTGCTCAAGCAGGAAACCCTATACCATTTCAGACAAATGGTTGTTCAATCTCTTCTTAAAAACCTCCAGTGATGGAGCATTCACAACTTCTGGAGGCAAGTCATTCCGCTGATTAATTGTTCTGACTGTCAGGAAATTTCTCCTTAGTCCTAGGTTGGTTCTCTCCTTGATTAGTTTCCATCCCTCTGTTAATGCATCCTAGGGCTGTGTTGGCTTTTTTGACCGCTATAGCACACTGCTGGCTTGATTCCTTAACTCCTTATTTTTAAAGATCAGATTTATTTACAATTAACATAAGACTATTTTAGTATTGCTAAAATATATTTATTATCAAGATTGTTTCTATGATTATAGTACTCTCCCCAGCTCTCTCTCTCTCTCTCTCTCTCTCTCTCTCTCTCTCTCTCTCTCTCTCTCAGCTCAACCCACCTCACAGGGTTGTTGTTGGGAGGAAAACAGAAGGGTATGTTGAATATGTTCGCCACCTTGAGTAATTCATAAAAATAATAAAGGTGGGAAATAAATAACTGAAGTGTATGGACCTTGTTATCCACATGTAATGACTCGAATTTTATTCTAACCACACCTATAGCTTTGGATTTCAAAAGACATACTATACCAAAAATGCCATATATTTCTTTTGGAAGCATTTTTAATGTATCACTATCTGTTCTAAAAGGAGTCCTTTATCAATACTCAGAGAAGACAAAATGATTAGTTCTTTCTCCAAATTAAAATCTGCAAATTAGGAGCCAGCTTAATTTATCATGTGTGTTTCACACAGATGCAACACTTATTTAATATCAGAAAGTATAGGGAATTATTTTATTTATTTAATACATTTATATGTTGCCCATCTCCCTGTCTAGTGACTCTTTGTTTTGTTCAAGTGAAGGGAAAAGAGAACCATCTTCTTCTAATCTGATCACTCTAGTTTGCTGAATGATCAAATTACATATGCACCATTGTGTGAAGGCTTGCTGAAAAAGTAAGACTGAATCACATTTAGAGCATAAAAATTTGACACTGCTTTTTGGTCACATACTTTTTTCTTCTCTTACACAAATCATAATGTATTCTATTAAATGCAAAATAAAGGATTAGTGGAATATGGGAAATTTTTCAAAAATGGAACAAAATACTGATCTGATAAACAGACGAAACAAGTAATATACAGTAGTTTACAACTTACAATTACAACTGAGACCAGAATTTCTGTTGTTAAGAAAGGCAATTGTTAAATGACTTGCACCCAATTCTACAATTTTTGCCATGGTTGTTAAACAAATCACTGCAGTTGTTAAGTGAATCATGAGATCATTAGAAGAATTCAGCTCCCCCAATGACTTTGCTTGTCAGAAGCCACTTGGAAAAGTTGCAAATGACAACTACATGATCCCGGGAAGTGGCATCATGCCAGTTGCCAAGCATGTGGATTTCGATCATATGGGTTGCTGTAACAGTTTTAAGTGTGAAGACTAGTTATAGGTCACTTTTTCAGTGTCACTGTAACTTTGAACGGTTGCTAAACGAATGGTTGTAAGTCAAGGACTACCTGTAGTGAAAAGTGCCATGAACTGATGCATGAGCAGAGAACAATAAATATCAATAGAAAGAAAAGCCTTTGGATGACTTCAAAATGCAATATCCCTCTTCCTCCTGCATCGGAATAATGACAAAATCTGGCTATAATGGCAAGAACCTATAGTTTGAATAGAAATAGGCTTAGAATAAAATGGAAAAATAGGGGAAATGCAAGTGTATCATTCCCCAGTATTTTTTCCCAAGGCCTTCTCATATCCCAGTTTAATATCTTTCTCCCACCAATGTTGTCCCAGGTTTCCAAACTTTACAAATCCAGAGATAAAGATTTTCTTTACGAAAGTATGAAGTGATTAATTATCATATAGCTTTTGAATAAATATTTTTCTTTTCTAATATTTTTTATATATTTAATATAATTTATATATATTTTTTATAAGTTTATTATTGTATGTTAGAGTTAAAGTATGTTAATTTTGTTTGTATTATGAATGGATAGCTTATTTTAGACTTGGGATGTTATGTATTTATCCTGGTACTCAGTTCTGGGAAGTCCGGGGGCGGGGGAGGGGGGAAGGGGATGAAGGGGTAGAATTATATAAAATTTGGTGTATTTATAAATATAATGTAAATGTTTGTCTTTAAAAAGAGGAGATGATCGTCCAGTACCCCTAAACTGCATCCGAGGTGGTGGAAAAGAAGGTGATGGGATGTGTAGGATAGTTGGAAAGGAGGAAAGAGGAGAGGTCATGGTTAAGAGGGGGAGGAAGGAAGAGGGAAGTAGGTAGGAAGGTTGAGGGAGTGTGGATGCAGGGGGGGGGACCGCTGGTTATTTCTGAATACTTACTGAGTAGGCTTTTTAATGTGTTTGTTTTTCTAATGAAACGCACCATATTTGTATTATTTGTCCATATGTTTATTTGAAAAATTAATAAAATTTGTAAAATAGAAGACTTTCTCTACTACTATTGTCCCAAATCTTAAATAGCATGGCATGTATATTTCTTTTCTTTTTTTAGGTCTCTACTGCATACAGTTATAGACTGAAATAATTGCTTCTTGATATTTGGCAAAGATCAAGCATAATTTGGCAAAGATCAAGCTAAAAGTATAAACAGTAGAGCACTGGAATAAGGGACTATTGTAACAGAAAATGTAAGGCAGCTCAATAACTTAAAATTACACAATGCATGAAGTAATGGGTAATTATTCCTGCAGTCTTTCCAAAATTGTTTTCTTAAAGCAAAGACACCCTATGTAAGTTGCCAAAATTCAAATTTAATTGGCAGGAGAGCACTAGAGTTTTTTGCTTCCCTTTACTACCATCTAGTTGTCCGGAATTCAGCAACCTACATATTGTATCCCTTTTAATTTTTCACAAGAGAGAAAAAATGTACATTTCTAAAAAGGAACAGGTTATGTGTCTGGACATTGCTAAAGTAGGAAAAGCTATCTTGCTTTCAAACGACAACAATGAACAAAAAATTTAAAAATTAAGGTCACATAAGAGCATTGGGAAATTATAATAACTTGTCATTACTGATGTCAAAAATATTATTCAATAGATTCTAGTAAACATCCACCCAGTAAAATATATTACAGGAAGTGAAATAGTCAAGAGTACTGCAGTTTGAGTGCAGAGGAAAAAAAATGTTACTCCTTATTTCAGATTTCAAAAGTATTAAAACAGTAATATTGTCATATTTAAAATCTAAAAATCATATTTATAAGGGCTTTAAGAAATCTAAAATAGACTTATCAGAAATCAAGTCCTATTAAATCTGGTAGAGTGGTTGAAATCAGCAATATGTTACCTTAATAAGCCACTATCTCTCACGTTCCCTGAAGAACTGTAGCACAGTGATATTATCACTTTATTTGGATGTTGTACATATCACAAAGATATGGTTTATTTTATACCGTTCACATAGAAATATATAAAATATATAAATATATACTTCTTTAGGTCTGTGCAAAGCTTTAAAAGGATATGGATGCTTCCTGAAGCATGTCAATTAAAGCACCCATGTCCTCCAGAAGAATTTTGCAGCTACTTTGGCTGTTCTCAATCGTCTACATAAACAGATATAGTTCCACTGGGGATACCAGCTTCTATAGATGCATTCATAATTATTTTATTTATTTGCAGTTTTTGTAACCTGGCCCAGTGCATAATGTTGGAAAGAGTATAACAGAGTAATAGTAATAACACATCTGCCTATCCCAGATCCTTGGGAAAGTGGATAAAAATGTCAAATCCAGTCTGAACAGCTGGCTAACTGTGGAACAAACCATAATAATACAAAGGTAACTCAAACTGAAAGCATGGCAAAACATATTTTTAATCACCTTCCAAAGTATATGAAGCTCCACAAGTAAGTTATACAACGTGAGGATCAGAAGCCAAAATGACAGCCTCCTGTGTGTGAAGGAACTGGGAGCAGGCTCTGACATGATGGTCTTACTGGCTTGGCAGATTCAATCTTAGTTATACAGTTGGTCCTTGATGTAATCTGATGTCTTGCAAAGTACTAAATTAGTTGCACAAGCCTATATGGATGGGGCTAGATAAAAACTGTTTTGCACAGCCATAATACTTTTACAGTATTAGAATCCTTTATTAGTATAGGCTAATAGATGTTGATTTTTAAACACTTGCTTAAACTAATTAAATGACAGGGAAAAAGTGGGGTTTTTGTCAACAATTCTGGAGACAAACAAAGATGCGCTGTCTTACATTCTCTCCAAACCAGTCTTCCTGATTCCTCCCTAATGGATTACAACAAGGGTCCCTAACCCATCCACCCCCAGCTGCCTAAATAAGTGAAGCTCCATCCACGCAAATCCACAGAAAAACTTTTCTCCACAGAACCAGGCCTTGATGCCCAAAAGATTGGGGCAGCCTGGACTACAATGTCCACAATTCCAAATCAGAATAGATTTTGACTAGGAATCATGGCCAACAGATTTGAAAAAGCTACTGTCAAGCATTCATACATATCACTAAATTTTTCAACATTCTTTGTTCAGGCACGGGGCAAAATCATGCAACTTTAAAGGATTACTCAAGATCGGATAATATTTATTCCAAATAAAGAAGCAGAAATAAAAACTTTTATTACATTACTGAGATGCCTTATCCAAGCATCAAAGACACTGCAATTAAAGTTCAACTGTTCCTCATCCAAAAACATTTAATTCCATCAAGCGCAATGGAACTTTCTCCTAAACTATTGCATAATATTATAATTTCATTAGTAGCTCTTCCCTACATATTAGAAGTACCTGTGAACACAAATGAATATGAGCCACTCCCAATCCAGCCTCCTTCACAGGGTTGTGTTGTAGGTATAAAATTAAGGGGCCTAGTATGCTAATAAGCCTATCCTTGAACTCTATGGGATATATATATAGGCAATAAATAACTGCATATTTTTGATACTTCGATATATTGTGTGTGTAATATATACATACTAGTATATTTTTGATACTATATTCTTAAGTGTATATTATACCATATAGTGGATGTATCTGCTACGCGGATGTATCTGCATTTGAGTAGCGCTAGAGGTAGAAGACTTGGCTCACATACTATATGATTGTTGTTTGTATAAGAGGGTGAGAGACAGGTACCTTGGGTCATTTATTGGGAACTCCATATTAAAACAACATACCTTATGTGCAGCCGGAATCTGAAAACAACATTTAACACAGCACAGCGCGTGGAACGGTTTGGGGTAGATTGTAGGGGTGATACTGAAATATAATTTTCTGTCATTTTAAATTATTGTGTTACTCCAATTTTACTCCAATTTCATTTTAAATTGTTTTCATAGGATTTTATTCATTTGTGTTTTAGAACTCTGTATTTTGATCTGGCCTGTGGGCTTATTATTATTATTATTATTATTATTATTATTATTTATTGAATTTATATACCGCCCTATCTCCCTTACGGGACTCAGGGCGGTGAACAGGCGATAATAAAAACCACGATAAATATACACAAATTTCTGTCTAAAATCAAATTAAATAACAGGCCTGCTCTAAAAATACCCCATACTAAACTAATAGCATGTGTATGTTACACACACACACACACACTCCTATACGTGAGTGCACACATATGTGTTATGTATATGAATTTATGTATGCATGCATGCATACACACACCCAGCTTGCCTCAGTGGCAAAGACTATAGTCATTTCCTGTCACAAAGAAGCATTTCCCGGCCAGACCACGCCTCGCCGAGCGAGGCCTCAATACCTTAGATGTGGAATGGGAAGTGGGAGCGGGAGCACCACATTTCGAAAGGCCGAGAGGGACGGCGAGACGGAGCCGGCAAAATCCGTCCTGAAGCGGCCAAAGGACCCGCTTGCACTTGCAACACCCTCTTTCCTTCTTTCCCCTGCGGGGGGGGTCGGGGGTGCATCTGGGAAAGACCGGCCAAATTGGGCCCTGGACGAAGTGAAGGGGCTCTCCTCTTCCCCTCCCTCCAACTCAAAAAAAAACAAAAAACAAAATCCACCCCACCATCCTGCAAGATTTCCCCAAGGTTGGATTCTAATCCCCCGGGGAAAGCAAAGTCACGACGGGCCTTGCACTTTTTCCAAACCAGATTCAGGAACAGACTTTGGAGGAGGAGGAATGAAATCTGGAATTCCCTCGAATGAAAAAAAAAAAAAAAAAGGGGGGGGGGTGAGAATAAAATACTTTCCTCGGGACAGTAGAACAAACTTGGGGCAAATCACGTCCCCCTTCTCGCAAGGACGTTCGCGCCCGTACCCCCATATCTTTAAAAAGGGGGGGGAGAGGAAGAATGTGTGTGTGTGTGTGTGTGTATTATCAGTGACTGAAGAGGCTAATTTGGAGGATGTTTCTGTGTGTGTCTTAATCAGTGACCGAAGGGGCTAATTTGGAGGACGGCGTCGTCCCCCCTTTCCCATCCTCCGAAAGCTTTTAATGTCCCATTTCCTAATATGACTCTGCAACAACTGAGGCCTAATGGCCGGCTCCTCCTCCCCCTCCCTCTTCCCCTCCCCGATCCTGCATCGTCTATGAACAGTTTCTCCCCCCCCCCCGCCTCCATCAGCTCTCCTCGCCTTTCTTTTTGCAAAGGACTCCCGGCCCTCCGAGCCCCGTTTCCGAGGTCGCCCTATAGCACCCATCAAGCGGGGGGGAGGGAGGAGAAGGGCAGGAAGGCCGGCGCACACAAGAGCTTGGAAAACTGACCCGCTAAAAAGAAAGACGGGAGGGTTCAAACTCCAGGGCCGGAGCACCCTCTTTTTCACCGTGTCCCGCACGAACGAGATTCCCCCCCTCCGCCGCCGCCGGACCCCCCCCCCCCACAGAAGACACACTTACTCAGCTCGTCTTGGGCAGCAGAAGCGGCCGCAGCCATGTTGTCAGCTGGGAAGAGAAGGCGAGAGAGAAAAAGAAGCTCAGCCGGGAATTCTCCTAGCTCTGGGCTGCGAGGCAATGGAGCCGGAGGGGCAGAGGAGAAGGGGGAGGGGGGGCTCCCGTCCTCTCCTTGGCCTTCAGCCCCCTTTCCTCGAGGCTTCCCCCGCGACTGAGCTGCCAGAGAAAGGCGGGGGGGGGGGAGGCCGATGGTTGATTTTTCTCCTCCCTCCTCTGACTCTCCCCTCCAAACGCCAACTGCAGTTGAGAGCCACGCAAAGCTTAAGTAACCTTGCAAATCTCTCTCCCTGCCTGCATCGGCTTCGTGCACACACATGTACTCCACCCTCTCTTGCCTTTCGCTTTACTTTTATTGATTTAAAAAGAACGGGGCGATCGTCCAGCTCCTTCTCTTGATCGCCTCCTTCTTGACCACCTACAGCTACAATGCTATATCTTCTTCGGCGAACTAAGCTTGCAGCTCCGCGTAACTGTTGCAACCAAGACACATAAAAAAAAAAATCGAAGGTTTTAAAAAAAAAAACCAAAAAAAAAACCGCCCCTCCATTCATCGTTCGTGATCTACGATTTGTTTTTGTCCTCCACCGATACTTTCCCGAGGATGCAGCTGAAAAGAAATTACCTGAATCCATGCTGACTTCCATGATTGGCAATGTATGTGTACATTCACACCTACACACCTTCCCCCCCCCTCCAAGGAGTGGTGGAGAAAGGAGGAACAGCATTTTTTTTAAAAAAAAGAGGAGAGTTTCTCCCCCTGTCTGCAGAAGGTATTTCTAACAAGCTGACTCATTCCTATCTTGAAAGGTATTCGGTTAGGATGGTTTTAGAAAACCTGAGATAATTTCCATGCACAGACCTCCTAAACATATGCTACCCATTGGGCCAAGTACTCAGTAGTTAAATGACCTTCAAGCAAAGATGTATTGTGCCTTTTTTTCTGCTCAACGCTCAACATTCAATACATATATACATATACATACATATATACATATATGGAGATTTAAAATGACTACTTTCATACATACATACATATACATATCCATATGAAAGTCATTTTAAATCTCCAAAATGCAAACCTAGGATGCAAAAATCCTGATGACTAGTAGATGGTGAAAAACTGTCATTTTATTGCTTCCCATCTCACAATGACTCTAGATGGCTTACAATATAGTATAAAATGTTGTATACAGAGTGCAATTTGTCTTGTAATACTTAAGATATACTATGCCAAGGGAGATGTTCTATCAGCATTACTCAAAGGCAGTTGGGGCATAAAGAAAGACACCATCCATGTTCATACACATGCAATCCCAGTAAGTGATGGTAAGGGTAGAAAGCAAGAATACATAGCCGATGTCTTACAATATAGCATTTTGCCTATAGCCATAAATTGCTAATCTTTACTTATGGATTATTTCTCATCTCCGTAGCTGCTTTATTTCACTATCTTGACGCATTTTAATATTTACATAATTCATCTGTATACACTTTCTGAAATTTGTTAATGAAGGACTAAATGATTCAAGACTATGTAGTTGTCTGAGTTAGGCAACCATAGGTTTGAAGCAGAAAGGAGTAAAAGGAATTTCTTTTGGTTCTTGTTCCTTATTAGCTCACCACTAGGTTTAAAATCTCATATCCAAAAAGGTTGTGCCTGCTACAGACATAAATGATTGGTGCAATGTCTTTGATGTGATTTAGGATTATTGATTGATTGATCAACTATCAATCAATAATCCTAGGCCTAACCATATTTTATGGGGGAAAAGAACACAAGACAGTTAAGATAAGTAACCGTATAGGTAGTACACAACTCATGATTATAATGGAGGCTGCCACATGATTGCCTCTTAATGATTCCCACCCCTCCTCTCTCTAATGTAGTGGAGAACAGAGTGCCTTGGGTGGAAGAGGCCCTGGTGTTGGAGAGAGACTGGCCCAGTTAGGAGGAGGGGTCAAATGGGGGGTTAGTCTAGAACAGGGGTGTCAAACTGGCGGCCCGTGGGCCGGATACATCACACGCAGGCCATGCCCACCCCAGTCCACAAAGACAAAAAAGTCACGATACATCACGTGACACGTTTGAGTTTGACATCCATGGTCTAGAATCTTTACATAGACATAAAAGGGCAAGATCCAGCCCCTGCCCTTGAATGTTGTTGAACTTTATCTAGTCTTTCCCAGAGGCAAACTGCCAGTCTGAGAAGATTCCTATGAAATAGGTAATACAACATTAAAGTATCTGGTTTAAACTCCTCAGGTGTGGGTCTAATTATTCACACCTGACATCTGGGAGACCTAGCATAGGCCCATTTGCTCCAGCCCTTTCAAGGCCTTTCCCATACTAAAGCAGGGGTCTGCAACCTTGACAACTTTAAGACTTGTGGACTTCAGCTTCCAGAATTCCTCAGCCAGAAGTCCACAAGTCTTAAAGTTGTCAAGGTTGCAGACCCCTGCTCTAAGGCATCCCATGCCCCACTTTTCATCCCTTGAGCTCCCTGCAGGTCATGGGCCTGCTTTCCCCCCACCAAACCAGGTCCCCTATGGACCTTGAGCCTGCTTCCTATCCCACTGGATCCCACACCTTTTTCCCTGGCCACCGTCACTGACCAAACCATGTACTTATTTTGGCAGATCTCTGGAGCTGGAAAGAACAGACTGCTCCATACATTGGCATCCCTGGGCCACAGTTCTGTCCTGGAAACAGGCCCTATTTTGGATAATTAGTTATGATCAGTACAAAATTATAATCAACTTGTGTTGTTTAGCCTTTCAGGAATTGCAGGCAGAGGAAGCTATGCTGCCGAGTAATGAGGAGACACAGTTGTCACTGGTTTTAGAAGATGAGGCATCTGAGTTGCCATTCCCCACCCAGTTCAAGAACTCACTGTGTGGAGAGGAGAGCAGAGCAAAAGTGTTCTACAAGGGTCCTCACCAGAAAGGAACTTTGCCTTCCCAAATGAGCAATACCAGGATTATTTCTATTTAAGAAGAGCAGTGTGCTTAAGCCTCTGTTAGAGATAACCTAGACCAGACATGTCAAACTCATGGTGTCACGTGATGTCGTGCAACGTATCGGGATGGTTTTGCCATTGCCAGCAATGGGGTGGGCACAGCTTCCGCGTGACCCATCCGGCCTGTAGGCCGGCATTTTGACACCCCTGACTTAGGCTGTCCATTGACCTAGACTTTGTGTGCTTTGTCTCTCACCTTGAATTGTTGTGTTTTTTTACTCTGGACCTGGACTGGTTACCAACCCGGCTATGACATTTGGACCTTTGGACTTTTCCCCACTGTGCTTGCTTTTTGCTGTGTTTGCAAGTTTGTTGGACTTTGGGGGGCTTAATTTATTTTCTTTGTGTGTGCATACTTCCAACTTCCTGCGGTCTTTCCCACTGACTTTGCTTGTGGGAAACTGGCAGGGAAGTTCACAAATCAAGGTCATGTGACCAGGAGATGTGCAATTGTCAGAAATCTAAGCCAGTTGGCAAATGCCCAGATCACAATGGCATAGTTGTAAGAACCAGGAAATGTTCAAGCGTCTGGTAAACAATTTTTTTTAACGAGATGCATATGAAATGTAATAAAATGGTTGGGGTGTTTAACTAGAATTGCAGAGGTTCAGATTCAATTCCACAATCTGTTGTGAAAGCTTACTCAGTGACTTTAGTTTGATGCAATGATATCGTTGTGGACGAGTCAAAATCAGCAAGATGGTACCGCAATATGATAATGCAAACCCAATTCCTTGCTATTTTGGGATATTAGATTTCACATGTATCTTCAATATTTCACATATGAATAAAAACAAGATTATAACCACTGGCCAAAAGCTCTCGCTCCTTTTTGTTTCTACTTCTTATTGATAAATTGCCAACTGTGCTTAAAGTGGTTTTCACCAATCTGGTATCTTCCAAATCTATCATACCAACCAATTCATAGTCATTAGCCATGTTATCAGGATAATTGGAGTTACCGTATGTCAATGTAACTGAAGGGCCCAGGTTAGAGAAACCTATCTTAAAATAATTCAAAACAGCCTGTCTTCCACAAATATCCATTGTCATTCAATGTCAGGAATGATGAGCAAAGAACACCAGAAGTATATTATTCCAGCAGGATTAAAAACCCAAGTCATGGAACCAAAGGTATGAAAGTCATCCCAGCTACCCAGCTAAAGTAAGCAAACACTTATGTTGGACAGCAGCGATATAAGAAGATACTGGAGGCAGACCACTCTTTTAGTAACAACAATAATCATTTCATACTGTATGGAAGAAGACAATGATAAACCACACTTCTGCATTTTACCAAGAAAACCACATGGACAGCCAATATGAAGTTATTGACAATACAGGGCAGGCTGATGAGCCCGAGGTTGGATGGCACTCAATATGCTACTGAGGAAGCGCTGAGGATTTTTTTAAAGTACCCTTGAAGTATCTAGTTTTATGGTCACATTCAATTTGAATTTGACAGAACATAAAAGCAAGATATGCTGCTTGTCATTAGAAACTAGAAAGCCAAAGTTGGAAATATGGAGGAAAATGTGGTTGGACTGTATGGCTGAAGAAATCAAATGAAGAAAGAGAATGACTCAGCACTGTCTGCTAATCCAAATATTTCTTCATTGCTAACACTGTCGTCAGATAAGTGACAGCACCAAATGGAGTACATGGAAATGAAACAGATGACATGATTGGCACAAGGAAGTGAAAGAGTTCAGTTATAAGAAAAAGATGTGGTCAGGGGCTGCTTGAAGAACAAAGCAGGAACCACCCATGTGCAAGTTCCAAGGTCAAGCAGCAGAAAATCAACCTGTTTTTACAAAATGAACTTGGGCATAATGCCTACCATTTTTAAAGAGAACATCAGGAATCATTTTGAAGTTTTGAACTTCCTTGATAGGGAACCAGAGCTGTGGAATAAATACAAATGTTGCTAAGGATGAAGGTGAAAAGAGACTGCCAAAGACCTAAAAGCGGAAGAAAGCAACTGGATATTGGAACTAACCATGGAAATTGCCAAAAAATAAATAAAAAGAAGAGAAACCAAAGCTATGAAAGACAAAAATCTCAGGAAAGAACAGAATTTCAGACATCTTAGAAGAGATCCAGAGCAGTATTACAACACCTGTAAAAACATCAAAGATGAAAGCAGACATAGAAAACAAGGCCTTTCAAAAGATCTTGATTCCTATCTTGAATTTGTTCCAACCTGGAATTTTGTATTTGAAAGGTTTCTAATGGACAGATAGTAACTGATAAATCCCATAAAGGTGGAAGGAGTAAAGATGTCAACATCCAAGATGCATTGGAAGATATTTGCTACTTACATCTAGCATTAGAACATCAGATTAGCTTAACACTGCAGTCATTGTCAAATCAGAAGGCTTCCGGAATTGATGGAATTTTCCTCAGAAATAGTTATTTTCAAAAATTATCTTCAGAAAGTAACATAAGAAGAATACATAAAAGATCTAACCAAACTATGCCACTAAGTCTAGTGAGCAACCCAGTGGCCAACAGATAAGAAAGACCTTGATCTATATACCAATACCACAGAAAGGAAACTCGGCAGTGTGTGCATACTTAATTTCACCTGCTAGCCAAATAATGCTTAGAATTATCCAATGCGAAATAGAATCCTACATAGAAAAGAAAAAGCCCAACTTTCAAGATGGCTTTAAAAAAATGCAGAGGGACCCAAAACATTATTTCTAATGCATGCTGCATAATTGAGAAAGCCAAAGATTACAAAAGTGAAGTTAATATGTGCCCCACCGATTATAGATGAGCCTTTGACTGTGTAGATGTGTCCAGCAGTGCAATGGGAATCCCAGAACATCTCATTGTTCTCGTGCAAAAACTATACACAGGTCAAGAAGCCAATCTGCACATTACATGAGGCAAAGCTGTATAGTCTCATTTATTCCAGGGCTTTTCAACCAGTGGTACGGGTACCACCTGTGGTACATTGGCACTTGACAGGTGGTACGTGTCCATCCTAGAAAAGTGGTAGCAGGGGAGGGGAATGAGCTGAATCGGTAGCAACACCACACAAGCCTGAGCGAGAGATGGCTGGAGCTGCAGGGCTGTCAGAGCCACTTTCCAGCTGATCGGCGCTACTTCAGGGCTGTCAGGGCTCAGTGGAAGCGCCAGGATCAGCGCCAGGCTCCAGCTGGAGCTTGGCGCTGGTCCTGGTGCTTCTGCTGAGCCCTGAAGAAGCACCAATCAGCTGGAAAGCAGCACTGATCCTGGCACTTCTGCTGAGCCCAGAAGAAGCGTCGATCAGCTGGAATGTTGCAGCATCTCCAGGGTCTTGTGATTTACCTTCAGATGCTTGTCAACTGATTCATATTTATGATGGTCACAGTGTCCCAGGGTCATGTGAAGTGACCAAAACCTGCTGCAACCACCCAGCAGATGGGGGGGGGGAATAAAAACCAAACACCCCCCCACCCCACCCCCGCTGCCAATCCTCAAGAGAAATGCTCACAACAATGAAAACCTCGGACAGGAGGAAGAGCACCGCAGGGTGAGCAGGCAGGTGTCTTGCTTGGCTGTGGCTTGGGGGCACTTTTTTCAGTGCCATTGTAACTTCGAACAGTCACTAAGCGAACTGTTGTAAGTCGAGGATTACCTGTACTTTATCACTTTTTTCCTTTTGGGGGGGGTCATCAAGTTTTTGACACCTTGCTAGGCGACTGGTGGTACTCGGATATTGCCATATCCTAAAAGTGGTACAATGGGTGAAAAGGTTGAAAAGCCCTGATTTATTCAACCTATATGCTAGACAGACAGACAGACAGACAGACAGACAGACAGACAGGATAGATAGATAGATAGATAGATAGATAGATAGATAGATAGATAGATAGATAGACAGACAGACAGACAGACAGACAGACAGACAGACAGACAGACAGACAGACAGGATAGATAGATAGAAAGATAGATAGATAGATAGATAGATAGATAGATAGATAGATAG
>NW_015387128.1:1205885-1236092 GCF_001527695.2 Protobothrops mucrosquamatus | reverse complement strand
GGCGCTTGCCGGCCCCCTTCGCTTTTGTCCACGTCCAACTGTTCTAGTCCCGCCCTAGGCTCGCGCTACCGCCGGGAGAAGGCGAGGTGGCTGGGGCTTTGCCGCCTTTGCAACCGAGGCCCAACGGGCGAAGCCTCCTTGGGAGCGGCTATGGCGGCGGCGGCGGCGCGAGTGCCGAGGAAGTCCGGGGCCCGGTTTCGGTGGCGGGCGGGGCACTGGCCGCTGTTGGTGTGGGCTCTCCAGTGCCTCTGGCTGCGGCCGGCGGAGGCCCTGGTGGAGGGCTTGTATTGCGGGAAGCTGGTGTGCTACGACGTGCTCGGGGTCAGGCGCGATGCCAGCAAGGGTGAGATCGCCCGCGCCTACCGGCAGCTGGCATTGCGCTACCATCCGGACCGGCAGCGGGAACCCAGGCGGGATGGCAAAGGAGCCGAGACCGCCCAGGAGAAATTCCTGCTGATCGCCACCGCCTACGAGACCCTCAAGGTGAGAGAGCGGGGCCGGGACCGCCCCCTCCCTCCTCCCGGCCTGGGCAGATGCCTCCGGTAAGACACGCATCCTCCTCCCCTTGTATGAACACGCGCCTCCTCCTCCTCCTCCTCCTCCCCCCGCCGGTCGCCTTGAGAGAGGATGGAGCAGCTGCGGGGGACGGGAATGGCTGACGCCAGAAGGACTCGGAACCAGATGGCCTTGTTTGGTTGGGCCCTGGAGTATTTCCCATGTAGATGATGATTAATTGCAGATCCTTTGGTCCCTAAGCTCTGTGCTTGCACGGGCTTGGCTGGGGATGATGCAAAGTGTAGTGCCGTGCCTTCTGGAAAGATTGCCAGGGCTAGACGTAACCACAGGTGTCAAATCTAGGAAAGGTTACTTGAAGTCAAAAAAGAAAAGAAAGGAGCTCTGCTGCATCGCCTGACAAGTCCTCCTAACCTAATCTAAGCCAGGGCTTCTCAACCTTTTCACCCATTGCACCACTTTTAGGATATGGCAACATCCGAGTATTACCAGTCGCCTAGCAAGGTGTCAAAAACTTGATGATCAAAAAAAAAAAAAAGGAAAAAAGTGATATACAGGTAGTCCTCGACTTACAACAGTTCGCTTAGTGACTGTTCAAAGTTACAATGGCACTGAAAAAAGTGCCCCGCAAGTCACAGCCAAGCAAGACACCTGCCTGCCCACCCGGTGATGCTCTTCCTCCTGTCCGAGGTTTTCATTGTTGTGAGCATTTCTCTTGAGGATTGGCAGCGGGGGTGGGGTGGGGGGGTGTTTGGTTTTTATTCCCCCCGTCTGCTGGGTGGTTGCAGCAGGTTTTGGTCACTTCACATGACCCTGGGACACTGTGACCGTCATAAATATGAATCAGTTGCCAAGCATCTGAATGTAAATCACAAGAGCCTGGAGATGCTGCAACATTCCAGCTGATCGGCGCTTCTTCTGGGCTCAGCAGGTGCTAGGATCAGCGCCAAGCTCCAGCTGGAGCCTGGCGCTGATCCTGGCGCTTCCGCTGAGCCCTGACAGCCCTGCAGCTCCAGCCATCTCTCGCTCAGGCTTGTGCGGTGCTGCCACCGGTTCAGCTCATTCCCCTCCCCCACTACCACTTTTCTAGGATGGTCGTGTACCACCTGCCAAGTGCCAATGTACCACAGGTGGTACCCGTACCACTGGTTGAAAAGCCCTGATCTAAGCAGTCTTGTTTCCCCATATTAGTCAGCTAGAATAATCAAGAAACCTGTCCCACTTTTGCTTAGAAGGGCTTCTTCAGGAAAGCTGCTATTGAAAGACATCGGCTTTGGCAATGAAGTGGAACCTCCCTGCGTTAGAAGCAGTATACAGATAGTCCTCGACTTAACGGCCACAATTGGGCCCCAAGTTTACGTTGCTACGGGAGAAATTTATTAACTGGGTTTTGCCCCCAATTTTATGACTTTTTCTTGCCACATTTGTTAAGTGAATCACCACGGTTCTTAAAAATTAGTAACCTGGTTAAGTGAATCTGGTTTCCCCGTTGACTTTGCTGGTCAGAAAGTCGCAAAAGGGGATCGCATGACTCCGGGACACTGCAACCGTCATAAATGTGAGTCAGCTGTCAAGCGTCCGAATGTAAATCATGTAACCATGGGGATGCTGCAACAGTCATAAGTGTGAAAAATAGTCGTGTCACTTTTTTCAGTGCTGTTATTAACTTTGAAAGGTCACTAAATGAACCATTGTAAGTCGAGGACTACCTGTGTTTGGATGCCAGCTTTTAGGGACAACAAGCAAGGACGATCGATTCTTTTATACTACTAGGCTTCAAGGACTGTTTGTCTAGCAGGTGTAACAAATAGCATCTGGGCTAGACAAATCTTTGGAAGAAAACCGCAGGTTTTTTAGGACATGAAACAGGAGGAGACCTACAGAAAACTTTTTAAATTAAAAAATTTAAATTAAATTCCCCTTAAGGCTTTTCTATGTTCTGAATATTTGAAATGTCAGCTTTAGGGTTTGAAATAATCCATCACGTTATGCAGGTGTTTAAAGTGTCCCATGTACTTTAGTAATCTCTACACCTCTGATGTAAGGTTATGTCTTGTCTTTATCTTCAAACTTCAAAAGAAGCAGAAGTTCAAAGAAAAAGGCTTTGAGACAGACTGTTGATTTGAAGTGAATGTTTCCTAACAATGAAGAACAATTGTCATAAAGTGGAGATGTCCTAAGAAAGAGACATTGTATAATCACACCATTGCTACATCAGCTTTTTCAGAAGATGTACTGGTGTAAACATGCAATTTAGGTATAAAAGTGATCATGTTCTCTAAACTTTATGCAGCAAGAGATTCATGACTTTAAAAAAGTGCAGGGTATCACACTTGGCAATATGTCAGTCATGGATGAGTATAAAGTAGCTCTTTAGGTTGCACCAGGAAGTGTATAGAGTGACAGAATACAGGTAGTCAATAGCATCGTTAATTACCAATAATTTGAATTAGCATATTAAACAAGATGAAAACCAGCCCTGAGATGAACATAATAAAGTCCTTTGAACTTGAGACAATTTGAAAACAATGAGTCACGGCTATTATGTTTACAGGTCTCCAAAAGCCAAGTTGAGAATCTTCTAACTTTTATCATATATTAAAAGGTGCCTGCTAGATAGACTGAAATCCAAATAAAACTATGAATTTTACTTTCCTTCTCCAATTTTAATTATACTGTGTGTTTTTAGACCATCAGATTTATAATTTTCTCCATTCAAAATGTTTTATGAGGATTGAGAATGTTTTAAGAAAACTTTCAGCCGTGGTAGATCATTGGAAACCAGTCCATGGAGGACTTCAAGTAGCAAAGAACCTTTTGAATTATTAAATATAGGCAATGTTTGACTTTGAGGACTATAAAAATACAGTAGTTGTCATACATATATTAAAGACATTTTATTTAGGAATTAATGCTAGCAGAAATATTCCTGTTTCCTCTTTTAAGATGGATTCAACACTGGGTGGGTCATAGCTTCATCGTGGAATTTTTCCAGTCCTATTTATGTGTGGCATGACAAAAAGCAAGCCCCATATTCAACATCTTCCATCTTCAATAGACATTTTTTTTTAAAAAAAGAAATGAGTGAAGAGTAACTGCCAATCATATTTTGGAAAGTAACCAAAATGGTGGTAGTTTGATCTATATAAACCAATTTTCTATCCTGCTGACACCCCTTATCTCTGCACATTATATCTCTTCTACAGTATCTCTGAAACAGGAGATATTTTTCCACTTTCATGGCTATAAAAATCTGGATGACTAGTAGATGACTGTGAAATTTTAGTGTTTGGTGTATTTCTTTGCTGTGTTCTTGAGATTTGCTGAAAGCAATTTTACTTTGCTTTCAGTTTTTAGCAAGCATCTTCTCTGTTTCATTTATTCTTGAACATAAGGGTATATACTGTATATCTTGTTTAGTTGTTAGGTGCACGAGTGCAGAAGTTTCACTTCTTTCAAAAACAGGCCTCTTTGGTATGTGAAGGTTGGGATAAATCCTTTTCATCTGCATCAGGATGAGAAATAAGAGTATATCAGATCTTCATCCAAATAACTGCAATGGAAATCTTAGGAAACTGTTAGCAGAGGCTCTATAATTTCTCTATTCTTTCAGTATGTTGAATATTTTGAGAAGTAGGGCATACACTCACTAAGTTCAGTAGGGACAAAAAAACAGTAACATGCTGTTGTCTAATCTAATCAATATAAGTGACGTGTGAAAAAATTGAAGAGGATTTCTGAGTTGTGTGAGTGCAGTTTCTAAAGCCTTCAAAGCAAGTGAATTCAATGAAGCGCAATGCTTTCCTTTATTCTGAAAAATAAACATTTTATTTTAGAAAATAAAAATGATGGATGGTTCAGTCATGGAGTTATTGTGTTATTCTGAAAGTACATCATATTTTTTAATTGTGTTTGAAAGTAAATGTATTGCTTTGTTTAAATTCAGCTTTTAGTTGATTTATTGCATAAATAGAATTAATTTGTTTGACAGTTTAATTTCTAAATCAACAAAGCTAGATATAATTGGCATAAAATCCACATTCAAAAGCATTTATTTAAACTGACATACAACTTATTTTATTTCCTTCTGAAATGGAATATTTCCACATTAAAAAACTGCCAATTTCTTTTTCAGGATGAAGAAACTCGTAAGGATTATGATTATATGCTGGATCATCCTGAGGAGTATTACAGCCATTACTATCACTATTATTCTAGAAGATTGGCACCCAAGGTGGATGTCAGAATAGTGATTCTTGTCACAGTTTGTGCCATTTCTCTATTTCAGGTAAGTACTATATGCTTTTATCCTACTTGTTCCCGTATTCTCCTCTAGTTTGGACATACTGTAGTATTGGATCCAGAATTCCACTTGTATTGTAGGATGGAGGTGAGAAAAATTTCTTCTCTCTTTAACCCATTGTGTGGGGAGCCTACATGGGGAAAGAGGTAATTGATTACTCCCTTCATGTTGCAGCTCAGTAGGCAAGGTAAATATGCTAAGTGTTTTTCTTCCTTTATGTAAACAGTAAGCAATTAAACTTCTAAAGTTTTAAACATTGTTCTTGTGCAATTTTTTTTGGTTGGGAAACAGTGCATACAGGTAATTCTCGACATACAAGAGCTTGTTTAGTGACCATTCGAAATTAGAACGCCACTGAAAAAAATGACTTATGACTGTTTTTCACACTTACGACCATTGCAAGGATCCCCGTGATTACATGATCAAAATTCAGATGCTTGGCAACTGACTCATATTAATGATGGTTGCAGTGTTCTGGGGTCATGTGATCACTTTTTGCAACCTTCTGACAAGCAAAGTCAACGGGGAAGCCAAATTCACTTAACAACTGCATTGTTAACAACTGCAGTGATTCACTAACAACTGTGGCAAGAAAGGTCGTAAAATGGGGCAAAATTCACTTAACTGTTTCACTTAGCAACAGAAATTTTGGGTTCAATTGTGGTCCTAAGTTGAAGACTACCTGTAATTTGTTATGTACACTTGCCATACACTTGACACACACTTGCCACGTATTGGGAATTATATCATTTCTTAATATTGAATTTGTCTATCATGATTCATAAAGCCACATATCAATCTACATATTTCTTTGTTTTTTTGTCATGACATGATTATCCATAAAAGTTTGCATATAGTTAATCTTCACATAATGACGCAATCTCAGCCTGGTGAGGACTATCTGTACATGTTTGAATAAAAAGAGACTGATAAAACACAAACAGGTAGCACATGAAAATAATGCATTTTGGATTTCTTAAAAATTGCATGTCGTGACTCATACTTCTGAATACATAGGTGCAGAATTTCAGAAAAGATGAAATAAACAAGGTTGTACTAATGCAAGCAAAAAACAACACAATAAAGTGAATTTTATATTTAGACCAAATAGCATGGGAAAAAAATAAGGGTTAAAGTTTCTCTAAAGTTAAAATTGTATTTGAATTTGAACTTAACATTTCGTATTTTAGTTTTTCAGCTGGCGGACTAGCTACAATGAAGCTATCAACTACCTAGCAACTATGCCAAAATATCGTATACAAGCTACTGAAATTGCTAGGCAACAGGGTCTATTAAATAGAGCCAAAGAAAAGGGCAAAAGCAGACGAACCAAGGAAGAAATCCGCAAAGAAGAAGAAGAAATAATCAAAGATGTAATAAAAAACAAAATAGATATCAAGGGTGGCTACCAGAAACCCCGAATCTCTGACATTCTCTTGTTTCAAATTGTTTTAGCACCTTTTTATCTGTGCAAATACATAAGATGGTATTTTGGCTGGATTTATTCTTTCAATATCAAAAGGCAAGAGTATGGCGAAGAAGAGAAATTGTATATCATACGCAAATATATGAAAATGTCACAATCCCAATTTGACACTTTGGAAGATCATCAGAAAGAGTCCTTTCTTAAACGGCAGCTTTGGAAAAAAGAAAATTATGAGGTGAGTGATGGTGACACCAGAGAAGTAACACCCCCCCCCCCCAAATATTCTCAGCCTAGTGAGTAACTATAGAGATGGTTTTCACCATCTTTGAGCATTGATCTCATGCAGCAAATCCCAAGTAATTATCAATAGATTTATATGAGCCACAGGGTTGATGTTTTTTCATCCACAGTGCAATTATTATCTGGGTTTGACAGTTGAGGTGCAACAGATAGTCTCCTACTTTTCATTGGTTGGATTTTGTGAAACATACAACTTTCTCTTTAAATAATACACAATAAACGCATAGTCATTATAGTCTCATAAGCTACATTTTTGTTTGCTTCTATAATGTCAAGTTAATAGAATAGATTTCTAATTGAAATTATTTTTTTAAAAGCTGCTTGGTCTATTTACTGCTATTTACGATTTGTAAACACAAGATGGTCTTTCAGGAAGCAGAGTCAATTATCTAGTTCAAGAATAAAAAAAGGAGCAGCCCAGCAGTTGTATGTACAGGCAGTCCTCTTTAACGGCCACAGTTGGGACTGCAACTCAGTCATTAAACGAAGCCATTGCCACCATAAGAGAAATTGTGACAGTACTTACAATCTTACCTCAGCTTTTCTTTGCTTTACAAGTCTGTGAAGTTGTAAATGTGAGGACTGGTCCCGAAATTACTTTTTCATCATTGTCGTAACTTGAACAGTCACTAAACAAGACAGTCGCTTTACAAGGAGTACCTGTTGTCCATCAGAAACTGTTTCATGACCATCCCCCAAGTGAGTAGGTCGTGGCAAACAGGTTTGAAAGAGCAAAATGAATGCTTTAAAATACCAATATCATCCTTTACAAGTCCTGAATCCACTTCTGTGGGCCGCACCCAGATCACTGAGTGGCCCTCAACCTGGTGTGGTCCTCAGGCTTATTAAAACACTGATGAAAGCCATAGCCATGATATACTCCATCCCGTGAAGTGTAGTTTGACATATAAGTACACAATTGCTTGTGATTTGCTGAGATTTACTGGCAGAGCTGAATATTCATGGTTGTAATCAGTTATATTATTTGTTTGTATTACAGTTGAACAAAATTGAGGTTGAGAATCAGTTTAGCATAGTAAGGTTTTGCACTGGAGTGGCACTTGCCCATCAATTTTACCTGTTTTTGCTTAAAATACTAAGAAATAAATGCATGGAGATTTCCTGCAAATCGCTGAATGATCTGCCAGGAAATCATGATCTACTTTTTACCTATTCCTGCTTTAATCTATTTATTTTAATGTTCTTGCCTTATCTAGCTTTTTAGCTCTGGAACCAATTCATTTACACTTATGTAATTCACAATAATCTATATGAAATACCTAATAGATGGATGAGTCTGCATTTGAAAGTGATGTGTCTGCACTGAAATTTGCAATGAGTTTGTGTAAATATATATTGCAGACTGATGTGGGTTTCATTAAACCTTCCCTTTTTAGCTTTACAAACAAGAGCAAGAGGAGGAGCTGAAGAAAAAAATGGCAATGGATCCTCGGTGGAAAAGATACCGGCGATGGATGAGGAATGAAGGGCCTGGAAGACTGACGTTTATTGATGATTGACATGCGCAATCACAGAATTGACAGAATTATTCATATCTAAAATGTTCAGAGTTTAACTGCTTTGTTTCAGTGGTATCCTAAAACTCAGGAATTAATCAGGCAGAAAACTAGTAACATTTTATGATTTTATATATGTGTATACAAATAAAAGTAAATATGTTAATTATACATATATTTTTTTTCACTCTTGGTGTGCTATGGAATTAAAACTCTCTGAGGCAGATGCATTAATTCCTTTATACTGCTATTATAGTAGTAGTCCTCGACTTACAACCATTCGTTTAGGTATCTTTCAAAGTTACAACAGCAGTAAACAAGTGATTTATGATAGTTTTTCATATTTATGACCATTGCAGCATCCTCATGGTCACATGATTAAAATTCAGGCGCTTGGCAACTGCTTCCTACATATGATGGTTGTCCCAGGATCATGTGATCACCTTTTGTGACCTGAAAGCAAATTCAATGGCAAAGTCAGATTCACTTTCCAACTGTGTTACCAACTTAACAACCGCAGTGATTCACTTTATAGCTGCAGCAAGTAAGGTAAAATGGGGCAAAACTCATTTGACTGTCTCAGCACTGGAAATTTTGAGCTCAGTTGTGGTCGTAAATTGAGGACTACCATGTAGGTGTAATCTACAAATACTGAATTTAGGCAGTGAACAAATCTTGGAAAGTTTGTAACATGTCATGATACTTTTCTTCTCTGTAAACTTATTTTTACTTATTTAAAACATTTCTATAGCCACCTTCCTTAAGGTTGAGCTCTGGTTGGCTTAACAGTCAAAAAAGAAAACAATATATACAGCAATAAAAACACAAGAAAGAGTAAAAGCAAAAAAGAAAAAATCTGGTGCCACAGCTACACTTCTCAGATGTCACACACTTCACTCCCACGTTGACCTCACCCTATCCCAGCACTTGGAATAATCCTATTATGAAAGTCACCTTTCTTTATATATCGGAAAAATAATATTTTATAAAGATTGAAAGCAATGGCAGGTTGTTTGTTACATTGCCTGGGCTGGCAAAGAAAGATTTCCAGTAAGAGCAGGAATGGTACTTTTTGCAACCATCTGCTAAAATTCCAAAGCATTAGATGGTGAAACGTGTACAATTGCAATAGTCAGAATTATATCAACAAATTGTTTGGCTAAGACAAAATGTTAATGGAGTATGCCTTATATCTTCTATAGTCCTGAGATTTTTTTAAAATCTTAAGTGTACATAGTGCTCCGAAAAGTAGATTTCTACAGCTGAAAAAAACATTTAACTTTTAAACTGCATTAATAACTGGTGTGCAATTTGGCTGATGATAAACTACATCTACCTTATTTTTTGTTTAAATTCCAGTTCCTTTGGTTGAAATTACAAATATATCAATAAGTATTAAAATAAGAGCATTTGAATAAAGCAGATTATTAAGCCCTGGAATCCAAAATGCATTCGCTCTCATGTACAGAGCTTTTATATTTATTCATTAGGGAAAGCTCCATTGTGACTAGTGAGATGTGAATTTATGTAACATAAAACAATCCCATCTGTGCTGCTTTGGGAGCATTTCTCCAGATAAATGTTCAGATAAAAACCATCTAAGCCAGACATATCAAACACAAGGCCCGGGGGCCGGATGCGGCCCGCAAAGTGGTTTCATGTGGCCCTCAAAGCCATCCTGGAAACAGTGAGGGAATGGCCCCCGCTGCCTTGGCCCTGGCCCTGGCCCTGGCCCTGGCCCAGGCCGGCTGAGAGCCAATGTACAATTTTGTGGTGGCCATCTATGCTGAAACACATTCAGTCTTAGCTCCACAAGGCCATCTAGAAATAGAGAGGAACCAGCCCCTGCCGCGTCAGCTCCGCCCCCTGGGTACATGCTGGGGAGGTGTCACGCTTTGTGAGGAATGAAGAAATGGACCATGCCTTGGCACTTGCCCCGGTCCCACCCCCTTTTGCCAGAGACCCTCAGATCTGTCCCACTCCTGCCCAGGTACCCTTGACGCGAACAATGTAGATCTGGCCATGCCCACCCCATCCACGCCCATCCAGTAGGCCGCACCCACCCTGGCCACACCCACCCGGCCCCCACGGGCAACCGCAATGCTGATGCGGCCCTCAATGAAATTGAGTTTGACACCCCTGATCTAAGCTGACAAATATCTGAAAAAGCATAATTTCTAATGTAAACAGACCAAAATCAGGATCATTATTACCTTATAATATCAACATTACCCCTCCTGATGTCCAGCTGTATTTAATTACAGCCCCTATTATCCCCAGTCAGGCACACTTTCTGGATATTTTTTTTTTAATGAAGTTGGTAGAAAGGAATATAAGGGGAATATGATATAGTGAGCTGTCAACCCCAATAGGCAGAGAGAACCAAGAAATCAACTCCAAAAGAAGGCTGAGTCTGCTTTTATAGAGAGATGTTATACTAACAGAATCTTGAAAGTTTTCATCCTCCTCTTCCTCTCACTGAATCAGAGTGGTATCAACTCGAGCTGCTGCTTTATAGTATGTTACCTTGTTTTGCTGTACTAAAAAATTGGTGTTTCCTTTGCCTAGGTCAGGGGTAAGCAACCTTGGCTCTTTTATGACTCGTGGACTTCAACTCAGGAATTCTGGGAGTTGAAGTCCACGAGTCATAAAAGAGCCAAGGTTGCCTACCCCTGGCCTAGGTTCTTGCATATCAGCCAAATGGCAGACAGAAACATACTACACTTGCAGCAGCATAAGAGATATTTCCTTAGCACTTGAGTGATTCTCAGATCAGATGAGGATTTCCTCAAATATAAACATGTACCCTTAAGTACTTCATGGTAAAAATGTCTCTACGCTTTCCTGTTATGCACTGTTTTTGGAATGTTTCCCTAATTACATATCTTGCTTTCTGAACTTGCAAGGCATTTTTACCTCCATCCACCCTACAGTCTTTAGAACAGAAGACTTTTTTTCATTCAGTAAGGCTTGACACTAGAGTAATGAGTAATTTTACAATCTCAAAGCCATATTAAATAAAACTCAATGTTATTCTGCTCAGAAGTGTAAAATGGGAACTTTGAGAATCTGGGCATCAGAAGTCCTCTAAGCAACTGTATTTAAACTAGGAATTTCAACTGCTGCTGGTATACCAAGATGGAATCTACCGTAGAAGTAGCCAACTGTGGAACTGAGTAAATGATTGCCACTTTAATTTAAACTTTCAATGAAAATGATAAATAATAACACAATGTCTCTGAACTTACATTTTCAGAGCATTTTGTTTCTACCATCAATGGTAAGATGTAGCTTCTTCATCAATATGACCAGTAGAACTTGCGACAGAAAAGGTTACAAACTACAGTTCTATATTAATTAAATCAGAAATTATTTCCCCAAGAAACATGCATATTAAAGAACATTTTATTTTAGACGAGGTCTATAAGGAAAAACCCCTTCATGGATCACCCTGCCAACAAAAGTACGTATAGTCAAGGCCATAGTTTTCCCAGTTGCAATGTATGGATGTGAAAGTTGGACCATAAGAAAGGCTGAGGGACAAAGAATTGAGGCCTTTGAACTATGGTGCTGGAGAAGACTCCTGCGAGTCCCTTGGACTATAAGGCGATCAAACCGGTCAGTTCTGGAGGAGATCAACCCTGACTGCTGTTTAGAAGGCCAGATCCTGAAGTTGAAACTCAAATACTTTGGCCACCTAATGAGAAGGAAGGACTCACTGGAGAAGAGCCTAATGCTGGGAAAGATTGAGGGCAATAGAAGAAGGGGACGACAGAGAATGAGGTGGCTGGAGGGAGTCACTGAAGCAGTAGGCGTGAGCTTAAATGGACTCCAGAAGATGGTAGAGGACAGGAAGGCCTGGAGGAACGTTGTCCGTGGGGTCGCGATGTGTCAGATATGACTTCGCAACTAACAACAACATAAGGAAAAAACATTTAGGTCCCTGTTCAGCAACTACCGCTGGAATTCTTTGTAGTGTGAATGTTTATTTAGAAGTAAATTATACCAAGTTCGATGGGACTTACTCCATATCCTAATAAGTGTGCCACCTATACTGTGTTACAACAAACTTACATGGATTGTTAGAAATTCAATTCATTTTGTGAAATAGCTTCAAGAAATGTAGTCCCATTTATTTACAGTCATCTCAGACTTTGACTTTTAAGATTCATGCTCATACCTGATTGCCAATGTCTGTATTATTGATGAATTATTTTCTAAACAGGAATTGTGAGACTCATGAATGCTCCATGGTGTTCAACTACCGGTAGCTTAGATTTCCGCAACCTTCCTGCCTCCAGCCCTTTTCTATTTTCGCTCTTCAGTCAGTCTCAGCTTTAGTGATATACAACAGATTCCTTTATGTACACATGGGCATGTGATGGTGACTCTTCTTTCCTGGTTGTGAAGCTCGGGGAAGATAGTTCTGAATTATTCATGGTTTTGCTAGAAGGAAAGCTTTTTTTAAATTAAGTCTTTCTGTGCTTAGATCTTCCAAGAATCTATTCTGCTTCCAACCTCCCATTCAGAATAGTTTTGCAGCAACTGTTCTGCTGAGGAAGAAAGATCATTTATCTTAGACATACGGTGAATATAAATGCCTTAGTCCTCTGTAACTTTAGAATTCACACAGGTGTAACAACCCAGGTATAATAATTGTCAATAAGAAAGACAAAAAAGTCTGGCTATAGTGGACGTAGTAGTACCTAAAGACAGGAGAACAGAAGAGAAAGAACTGGAAAAAATCACAAAATACAAAGACCCGCAAATAGAAGTAGAACAATTACGGCAAAACAAAGCAAAAATAGTACCAATAGTTGTAGGTGCCTTGGATGCAAATAGTACCAATAGTTGTTAGGTGCCTTGGATGCAATCCCCAAACATCTGGAGCACCAGATGCTCTGTCTGAAGCATCTTGAACACTGTCAGCATTGACCAAATCACTGTCAAGTCAACTGCAAAAGGCAGTTTTACTTGGAATGCTTACATCCTGCAACAATACTTTTAATACATCAAACAACAATATCTGCCTATTCCATGTCTTTAGGAAGGACTCAATAATCAAGTCCACTCTAAACATCTGGCTGATTGCAGCGAATTATAATAATAGCACATTTGGAACCGAGATGGAAATCTCTTTTTTCCTTCTCTCTGCTCCGAGTGATTGTCTGAAAGAGGAACTTTATACAGCTTTCAAGATGAGAAATAGAAGAGGAGAGGAAAGTCTCTATTCTGCAATATGGGAAAGATTCTTCTATGCCAGGGGTGTCAAACTCACGTGATATGTCACGGCAATGGAGTGGGTGCGGTTTTGCTATGATGCATCCGGCCCGCAGGCTGGCAGTGTGACACCCCTGTTCTATGCCATACAGAAGAATCAGAATTAGACATTTTTCTCTCTCTCACTGTCCTTCTGCATAGCTAGGGCTTCTACCTAATGTATATTTCTTTTATTTATATATAAAAAAGGAGACAGCAGGGGAATGGCCATGGAATGGCGGTTATGGGAAGCCATCCATCCAGAGAGGAAATTATCTCTGTCCCAATAATAAATAACACAGCTTTACATGTCACAAAATTAAAGACTTGCTCACATAAGTAGCTTCTAATCACATTACTAGCTAATTCTTCATGGCTCATTTAAGATCTCATTTACGCCCTGCTTTTTAAAAAAAAAAAAATACACACCTATGTAACTCCCAAGGTTACAAAGTTGTGTTTCTTAAGAAACTACTTATGTCCAGCAAGCCTCATTTGTAACTGAGGAACAATAGACCACGGTTGTCTGCATTTCTGCTACTTGGAAAAAGAAAGTCAAAACATTCCACTATGACCAAAAGACTGGAAAATGAAAAGCTTTTTAAAAGATTACTTTGGATATCAGCTACTGTTTCTCAATATTGCCTGGCTTTAGGAATTCCACAAAATAGTCATTAACCTTGGAGGATGGGGGTTTTTTTAACCCCTTTCTTTTAAGCAGCAAATACAGAACATTTCCTATCATCTATATTCAGTATTGTAAAATTGTCAGCTACAGCAGAGGTCCCCAACCTTTTGGGCACCAGGAACTGGTACTGTGGAGAGAGGTTTTTCCACAGACTGGAGGGTGCATAGTTTTGTGTGCTACCTGCATCCCAGGGATGGGGCTTTGGTTGTTTGTGCGGACCGGTTGCTGGCATGCCATGGACCAGGGGTTGGGGACCCCTGAGTTACAGTGCTTTGGTGTAAGGAATGCAAGTGCAAAAGTAGAAAACAAAGTTACTTGATGCACATATGTAGTTTATTTACCGTAATTACAGTCTTTGCAGACAAAATATTTCTTGAAAGTGTAAATGAAAAGATCCAACAGATGCTAAGCATTATTGTTGCTTTTTGCTTTTCCCCCCATACTCAGTGGGAAAGAAGTAAATATTATGGAAATTTTAGTGGCAGCCTTACAGATAAAATACTCTCAAGGCTAATGTTAGTTACAGCATTTTTGTGGAAATAATATTACTTGAAAATGTAAGCAGAAAGGTCATTTGAAAAGACTCAAAAACAATGTTTCTTCCTATCAAATGTGGAAGGGTGTGAATCTTCTGGAATTGGATGCTTTATTGTATGCTATGGATCCCCACATTGGGAAACAATAAACAAATAATAAACAAACCAATAAATTTTCGTCTATCTTGAGGAAACTGATCTTGTTGCTAATTGTTAATTCATTTCCTCCTTGATTAAAGAGCACATTCTTCTATTCATCAGAATATGTCAAATGCGACAATAAAATTGGGATGTCCAAGCCATTAAGGGGCAAAAAAAAGCTTCACTGTGGAAATTGAAAAGTTAATATGTTATTGCAAAGAACCGTAGAATTGGGGGCAACCAACAAATTTGGGCTTATCTTGGCATTTGCTTTTAGCCTACATATGATAGGAGATGTAAGGCTCAGGTGTGATGTGACCAAGGCACTTATTCAGGCAGTTCTCGACTTACGATCGATCATTTAGGGACAGTACAAAGTTACAACAAATCCCTCCCCCCAAAAGTACTTACAATGAGGGTTCAGAAGTTCCAATGGCCATCTCCCGGTCATGTGATCACATTTCAGGTGGTCAACAGCTGACTTACTTTTATGGGCACTTGTAGTATCACATGGCCATTATTTACTTTTTTTTGGCTAAAAATCAGCATTTGCATCTGGTTTTTGGCAAAAACACCCATGGTGAATAATGGGTTTGCTAAACACGAAAAAATGTTAAAAAAATAGATCTGGTTTCACTTTACAACTTTCACAACTTACCACCACAATGGGCAGACTGCATTATAGACCCATTTCTTGGCTGCAAAAAATAGGTAGGGCTTTCTTTTAGCTTCATCCCTTTTAAAGTGTAATATTCTGCTTCACTGTATAGAATAAAAATAGATAACACTGTTCTCTTTGTTGCCAGAGTTATTATTGGTTATATAAAAATGTCAGCAGAGAATGCTGGCTGTCTTCAGATTCCAAGGAACCAATTAAAGATGGGGAAAGTGAGGGATGAGTAGAAATTGCAATAGCTTTGATGCTATCACCTTTATGGTCTTTGGGCATCACACTTTCCCCAAGGAAAAACGCGTTAAGTGTGTTTATAGCTTGACTACTTAATTTCTACTTGATTGTATGAATTCTATCTGATATTATGCTGTGTTCACCGCCAGGAAGATTTCAACTCTTTATTTTTATCTTACCTGTTGTGCTGATCTTGTTGTTAAAGATCTGCTAGAAAAATTTAGTTACTGGGTGGTGTAAATACACCATCAGCCAGGATGCTAGACAAAAGGCTATTTCCCTTTGTATTTGTGCATTTTCCAAGTAATGAGCTTTGTAGTTCCTTTCTTCACCTAGCTTCCCAGATTTGCCTTCTATGACAGGGGTGTTCAACCTTTTCACCCATTGTGCCACTTTTAGGATATGGCAATATCCAAGTACCACCAGTCGCCTAGCAAGGTGTCAAAAACCTGATGACCAAAAAAAAATAAATGCTTCATTCCAGCTGATCGGCGCTGGAGCCTGGCGCTGATCCTGGCGCTTCCACTGAGCCCTGACAGTCCCAAAGAAACACTAATCCTGGTGCTTCCGCTGAGCCCTGACAGTCCTGCAGCTCCAGCCGTCTCTCGCTCAGGCTTGTGCAGTGCTGCCACCAGTTCAACTCATTCCCCTCCCCCGCTACCACTTTTCTAGGATGGTCGCGTACCACCTGCCAGGTGCCAATGTACCACAGGTGGTACCCGTACCACTGGTTGAAAAGCCCTGTTCTATGAGACAGTTGTATGCAAGATTCCTCTGTTTCTGTTTTCAATAAAGTTGCATTCGTAGTCATACATTTTTATAAGCCTATTTTCTACATGTGTAGGTAATCTCTGATTCTATTTTTCAAACTCTGTTTCAGTTTTAGGACCAAAGTTTAGGAAGCTCAATGCTTCCCAAACTTTTTCCTTCATAATTCAAAACTGCTTATCAGAAAGTCCTTTTTTATCCACTGTAGGTAAAACACTTAAGTCAATTTAAATGCCCCTGTTGTGATTGTGTAATGGGTTTGTGTGTCATTACCAAAGAAAAAAACATTTTCCCCCAGTTTTGGGTAATTTACCCAGGTTTGGCAGTTGCTCCTCAAGATGTCAAATGAATCTTGAGATTTGACTGGAGAAGCCCCTCTATTTCTAGTACTTAGGGTTGTCACTTTTAATAAATACTTCCTTTTCGGTTGATTCCGTCTTATAGTCGTCCGTCTGTCTTGGACGTTTCTACTTCAGTCCTTTCGTTTCCGGGTCTTAGTTGTTTCTGAACGTTGTTTTCAGTTTCTATTAAAATTTTCAAAGAAAGTTGTATAATTATTGTTCTTTTTTTATACAAGGGCACTGAAAGGAGGGACTTACGACCGTTTTTCACACTTACAATCATTGCAGCATTCCCATGGTCACTTGATCAAAATTCAGATGCTCAGCATCTGACTCATATCTATGACTTTTGCAGTGACGATCACCTTTTGCGATCTTCTGAGAAGCAAAATCAATGGGGAAGGCAGATTCACTTAACAACCATGTTACTAAATTAACAACTGCAGTATTCACTTAACAACTGTGGCAAGGTCGTAAAATGGAGCAAAACTCACTTAACAGTTGTCTCACTTAGCAACAGAAATATTGGGCTCAATTGTGGTCTTAGGTTGAGGACTACCTGTAGAGCTGTGCAGGTTTTGGGAACTCTATTTCACAGCTGGGGAGTGGGGGGGAGGAATACCAGGTGAGGCACTCTTTGGAAGAAAGGAGGTGACAGCAGTAACTACTAAGAAGGCTTTTTGGAAAGGAAGTCTGAAACCTTGAATTTTCAGTTATGATATAGCTAGAGGTAAAAAGGACATTTAGAGGAGGGCATCAGCATCATAAAGAAAAATGTGGGGGAATTTTACAGATGTCTTCATTTTAGCACAGCACATCAAAGTAGCAATGAAAGAAAAGACCCTTTCAATCACTAGCAGATAGCAAAAATGCCTTGTTTCATTGTTGGACTGCTTACAGCAAAGGAATTCCTACAATAAAATTGTGTCTTACTGTGAACGAAATCACAGCTTGGAAAATCAGTTAAAACATCAGGTATACTCTCCAGAATACTGAAACTCAAGAAAAGGATTTTAAAAAGCTGAACTTTGCTGCTTTTTCCCACTTTCCCCCCCCCATCCGAAATGGAGACATTGCGTTAAGCCATTGTGTGGTTGAATTTTGTAGTATGTATGGCTTCAGATTTAGCATGTGCAAATCTAATCAGCTGTGATTTTTGCCAGAGAATCCTATGCAAATATAAATCCATGCAATACATGAACCCAAATGTGAGCCTACAGACTCTTACCATGGTTGCCACCAAAATATATCTAGGTACATATAGCGACTTAACAGAATAACAGAGTAGAATAACAGAATAACAAGAGTTGGAAGGGACCTTGGAGGTCTTCTACTCAAGCAGAAAACCCTATAGCATTTCAGACAAATGGCTATCCAGTCTCTTTTTAAAAGTCTCCAATGATGGAGCACCCATAACTTCTGAAGGCAAGTCATTCCACTGATTAATTGTTCTGTCAGGAGATTTCTCCTTAGTTCTAGGTTTCTTCTCTCCTTGATTATTCAGCTTAATTGCCGAATTGGAATACAAGACCGGTGGACCATTAAACTAAATCTTAATACATATCTTGGTAGCAGCCAGGTCCCTTCCCCCTTAACGCATTAATGCGTTTTGTGTTCTTTTGGCTTAGACTGAATCCAATCATTTTGAGCTCATAAGCCGTGGTTTAGGACTTAGCCTGCTATGCCAATCCAGCCAATTTGTAACAAATAATAAACTGGGTGGCTTTATCAGCGCTTGGAATCCAGCAAAGTATTTCTTGGAATAGATTTTAAGGAAAAAAAAAATAACCAAGGCCAGGATCATTACGGGTAGTCCTCGACTTATGACCATAACTGAGCCCAAAATTTCTGTTGTTAAAATGAGATATTTGTTAAGTGTTTTCCACCATTTTACAACCTTTCTTGCTTTGGTTAACTGAATCACTGCAGTTGATAAGTTAGTAGCCCAGTCGTTAAGTGAATTTGGCTTCCCCATTGACTTTGCTCGTCAGAAGGTCACAAAAGGAGATCACATGACCTCCGGGACATTGCAACTGTCATAAATACGAACCAATTGCCAGGCATCTGAATTTGAATCACATGATCATGGGGATGCTGCAAAGGTTACAACTACATGAAAAACTGTCACTTTTTTTCAGAGCCATTGTAAATCTGAACGGTCACTAAATGAACTGTTGTAAATTGAGGACTACCTGTACTGTACAGCAGACAGGTTGAGGGAGGTGGTAGCGATGGGAAGCAGAAGGTGTGGGGGGAAAAGCACCAGAAGGCAAGACAAGAAGCAATGGATGGAAACTAATCAAGGAGAGAAGCAATCTTGAATTAAGGAGAAACTTCCCAACAGTGAGAACAATTAACTGATGGAACAGCTTGCCTTCAGATGTTGTGGGTGCTTCATCACTGCAGGTTTTGAAGAAGAGACTGGACAGCCACTTGTCTGAAATGGTATAAGTCAATGGTAGGCAACCTTGGCTCTTTTATAACTCGTGGACTTCAACTCCCAGAATTCCTGTATCAGCCAAGCTGACTCAGGAATTCTGGGAGTTGAAGTCCACGAGTCATAAAAGCCAAGGTTGCCTACCCTGGTATAGGTCAGGGGTAGGCAACCTTGGCTCTTTCATGACTCGTGGACTTCAACTCCCAGAATTCCTGTATCAGCCAAGCTGACTCAGGAATTCTGGGAGTTGAAGTCCACGAGTCATAAAAGCCAAGGTTGCCTACCCTGGTATAGGTCAGGGGTAGGCAACCTTGGCTCTTTTATAACTCGTGGACTTCAACTCCCAGAATTCCTGTATCAGCCAAGCTGGCTCAGGAATTCTGGGAGTTGAAGTCCACGAGTCATAAAAGAGCCAAGGTCGCCTACCCCTGGTAGAGGTCCTCCTGCTTGAGCAGGCGGCTGAACTAGAAGACCTCCAAGGTCCCTTCCAGCTCTATTCTGATTCGATTTGATTCAGGGGGAAAAAAAAAGGAGCGTGCAAGATATGAACGTTTAGATGAATAAATCAAAGGAGGTCGGGAGCGAGTTGTCATCCCCAGCGGTCTCGCACGGCTGCGCTCTGCCAAATCGACCCGTCTCGCCTCGCCATTTCTTTCCCCAGAGGGGTTGGGGGGGGGCACGGTTGAGGGCTGTCTCCTCCCCCTTTTTTGCGCTCAGTTCTTGCCTCGGGAAGGCTGGCTCCTCCGTCCAGGCTCGGGAACCGGAGTGGTGGTGGTGCTGTGTGTGTGTGTGCGTGTAAGTAGGGGGGAGCGCGGATTCGCTCGGGAGAGAGAGAGAGAGAGAGAAAGGCCGAGAGGAGCCGCCGAGTGGTACCCGCTTGCCAGCATGTCTTCCAGCCCCTCCGTCAACTACGTGAAGTGCATAGTGGAGCAGCTGAAACTCGAGGCCGGCGTGGAACGCATCAAGGTGAGCCGCCTTTACAAAGAAGAAAGAAGAAGGAAAAAAAAAGGGGGGGGGGCGCCTTCGGCCGCTCTCGGACGTCGGGCGAGGCAGGCGCCGGGGCCGCTTTTCTCTCTCTCGCGGGCGGCATCATCAAGCCTGCCTTTGTCTTCTCTACCCAACGCGGAAGGCGGGACGCTGGAGCGCGGCGAGCAGGCGCCGGGGATGGGAGAACAGGGCCGCTCTCGGCTCTTGTGGGTTGGGGTTTTTTTTTTTTTTGGTTCCGGACGCGAGGGAAAAGACGGGGTAGCAAATTGGGGTTTTGTTTTGGGGGGGGATTTGCTTGTCTCCGGAAAAGCGGGGTAGCAAATTGGGGGCGGGGGCTCGCTTGTCTCCGGATCATCCTGGTCCGCTCACATTCGAGGTTTGCACGGGCGTTGGAAATCAAACCGGCCATTGTTGGTCTGCAAATCAAGTGGGGCTTGCGAAGGGCCGGGTTTTGTTTTGTTTTGGTTTCGTTTTCGGACGACCCCATTGCGGCTGGTTTTAGTTGCCTTGGCTTTCTGTTGCTGGCTGGTTGCTTCAGGTTTCTCTTTTGCTGCTATTTTGAGGACGGCGTCGTGGGTGCTTTCCAACCAAGCTCTTTTCCGGGGGAGGGGGGGATTCGGACTGTTTGTCTGAACGGCTGTGTGTGTGTGTGTTGTAAACCCGGCTATTGATTTTTAAGGCGTCTTTTTTCTCTCTCTATGGAGAGGGTGTGACTTCTGCTACACAATGCAAAGCAACGGCCATTGTTGGCGTATCCTGGAGTATCTTGATAGTATCCTGTACCATCAAGCGTTTCGAGTACAATGGAGTTGTAATAAATAAAAAAAAATGGGTTTCATAAATGAACCACGCTTGATTATAATCCCTTTTGTGGTTTTAGGTAACACTCTTGTGACTGTATTTGTAGGTGAGAAAGTCCCTGATAGCTGCTTGTTCCAGGATGGAGAGGATATAGTAAAAATGAGACCTTTGCCAAAAATGCTGCATTTTTCAAAGGGCTTTTTCTCAATTCTGCATTTTTTAAAATGTGTTGGATCAGTTCCATAATCCTCAGCCACCCTCATTCAGTTCTGAATTGTTAAAAAAATGTTTTCAGCCAAAGCAGAGTTTTAACACTCATATTGTCATGGTTGACTCTTAGAAACTGCTTTTGAAATATACCTTAATATATTTCTTAGTATATATCCCAAGAATAACCAATAGAAAGAAGCTGGATTGCCCACTAATATGTGATCACGGGCATGTTTATGTAAATCAGTATTTAATTTCATCAGTGTAGAGATGTCTTGTTAATTCTGCAATACTAAGAAACTGAATAACAAAATCAACTTCCAGACTTTACACAACTCTTCAGTATGAAATGCTGATAAAAATAAAGGAAATCAAAAATGTCACTTGATAAATGGATAGAAGCAGAGAATTTGAGTTGAAGGAGATCATTTAGATTATACAGGCCAATATTCCATTAGATTATCTCAGTGATGGCGAACCTTTTAGAGACTGAGTGCCCAAACTGCAACCCAAAACCCACTTATTTATCACCAGGTGCCAGGTGGGCGTGGCCCACTGGGTGGGTGTGGCTGTGGTGGTCATGGCAGACTGGGTGGGTGTGGCCAAGGTAGGCGAGGTCACCTCGATATTGCTTGTGAGGAGGGATGCTTGTGGGGGCCGGGCAGGGTTGGGGGAGATCCAGGGGGTCTCTGGCAGGTGGGGCAGTGGGCAGGAGGCTCATCTTATGGGGTGAGGCGAGACAAGGCGGGGCAGGGGGAGGGAAACCAGCCGTGCTGGGATGCATCCGGCCACGTGGGGCCTCACTGAGTTAGCGGGCGGCTGGTTGAAGAAAGATGGTTGCCATCTCTGGGGCATGGCACACGTGCCCACAGAGAGGGCTCTGAGTGCCGCCTCTGGCACGCATGCCATAAGTTCGCCACCACTGTATTATCTAATTTCAAGCAACCTCAACAATTTTACCCATTTTCTACTTGAACTCATCCAGGGAAGAGGAGTGATTGTCAAACTGCTCTTAGGAAGTTTGTCACATGGGTGGCAATTCTTTTAAAGGGAAGGGTAGAATGTTAGGTAAATTTGCTCCCATTAATGGAAGCATCGTCTGTCCATTTTTCAATTTGGAGTTCTGCCAGTAAGAAGAGGCAGCAGAGGACCCTACAGCTATGCTATTATTCACCCCACCCTTCTCTGTTTTTTGCTGGTTGGCTCCTCTGGGCCTCACCTATAAACAAAATACTTTTGGTTAGGATCCCAGGCCATGGTGATTAGGCACAATTATATAATTAGAGGTTACCATTGGCTAGGTATATATAACCAATTTGTGTAGGCGTTTCTGTAAAGAGAAATTAAAGTTCTGTATCCCAGCAGTACATAAAGGAGTTGTTTGTTCTTTCAGATTACATTTTTGGATGTCTTCCAGCGTCCCAGAATTCCCATGCTAGCTCAGCATTCTGACACAGTCAGCGTAGGGAGAGATATGTAAACCTTGCATGACTGTTTAGCTAAGAGTGCATTTTACTGTTTTCAGTGGGGTTTATGTTCTGCTTGTAAGTTTTTTTTTTATAATTATAGCTTTATTTGCTTTAGAAAGGTTTTTCTTGTATTGTGTGTTGTTGCAAGGCAGCCTGTGTTAAATACTAGAAATTTCCCCACAGCTCCCTTTTCTCGTCTTTAGTGATCCTTCACTGAAGCCTTGCAAGTTTGCTTCCATATGTTGACAACTGTCCAAATGATAGGGATATAGCTTTTCTGTAATTGGGGGGATGGGGCAAAGAAGCAGCAGAGTAAATGTATTAAGTATCCAATAACTTTGATGTACATTTTGTTTTAGAAAATGCCCATGTTTCTAAAACAAAAATGAGAAGGACATTCTCTACTAAATGGTCTGCCAGTACTATGATCCATGTATGCCTTGACTGCTGAGGGGGGAATCAATTAAAATGAGTGCATCTTCAAGCTATAGAAAGCTTGGTAGCTCCTGTTTCAATTAGTGAATGACATGGAGATGGGGCAAGTTTAACATACTTCCATCAGTGGTTTTGGACGGAAAATATAAAAGATTCTATTTGAATCCAAACCCAGCCCTTGTCATGGTGAAAAGAAGCCATCAAAACATGCCTTACTGTACTATCCATTTTATGCCGAGGATGAGCTGTTAATTCCACATCTGATTAAACATCCTGGTCATTCTGATCAACATCTTGTTCTCCTATTCAAATGACTATCTCTTCAAGTGTAGCCAAATTCTGGCACGCAATATGAAAGGCGCACAGCAGTAAAATACTGATAAATCTTCTCACCTAATTAGCTGATCAGTGTCAATTTTATGTATCCGAGTGGACTGCAATAAAGGCTCTGGGGCAGGGACTGTCTGCATTCATTCTACTTCTAAAGGGCATTTATTTGCTCATTGAAACTGAGGTAAGGGTGACAGTAATACTTGAGTCTTTTCATCCCAATAGGATTGGCACGCTCCACCTGTTTCTCTGGGGTCCAGGAGAAGAGCCTTCTCTTCCATCCTGTCCTGCCCTTTGGAATATCTTTCCCCCCCCCCCATAGCGAGATTGGCTCCCACCCTCCTCATCTTCTGCAAGACTATCACAGTGAAGGTGGTTGATAGTTTAATAACAGATTCCACCTCCCCCTCTCATCCTCCCCTCCTGCCTCCCCATCTTTTAGTCATAGCTGATAGTTTGTATTTTTATAGTTTTTGAATTGTTTTATTCTTTTTTTAACCTGGTAGGCTGCCCAAAGTCACCTCATGCTGCGATGCGTGGCAAACAGATTGAATTGATAAATAAATAGAAATACAGTGGAGCATTTCCGTTCTTCGAAACGTATTTATTCTTGCAACAGCCCTGTGAGGTAGGTTTCACCTAGCAGGTATCAAAAGAGTCCCTCATTAATGGGTGCAAAAGGACCTTTGTCATTATTTTGCATCTTGAGAATAATTATTTGATACACGTGGTCACTATTTAAAGATTTGTGCTGGAGTCTTGATATCCTCTCCAGTTCGTATTTGTTCTTTTGCACATGTATTGGAGAAAATTAAAATACCCCAAAACAAATTTAAAAGAAGATTATCTTCTCTGTGTTTACCTCTTCGGCATCTCACGAAAACCAGTGAAGTAAAACAGAAAATCAAAGAGTGTGGCCGAGTCTGAGCAATCTCTCACATTGACCCTGGCCTGTTCCCCTGCACAGTGCTTCTACTCCTGCTGTGACCCAATTTAAATTTAACCAACGTTGCAGATTTTAAGTCTAGAAGCATTTGTAATTCTGTAAGTATGTGCTAGAATAATACTACCTAGTGGTTATACAGTTGGGGAGTTGGAATATAAAGGTTTGTTCTTCTCTCTCTGTCTTCTCACTCTTTCTCTCTCATGCTGGCTGGGGAATTCTGGGAGTTGAAGCCCACAAGTCTTAAAAGTTGCCAAGGTTGGAGACCCCTGCTCTATCCCACTCATTCTAAGTGGTGAATTCTTCCTTGACATGCCTTGATTTCGGGTAACCCCCTTCAGAGGCCACATAAATATACCTATTGATTCAGTTCTGTTGAATAGTAGGCCCCCTTGACATGTGCTCACCCACCTGCCTGTTATTGATAAAATTGATGTAAACCTGGCTGTTTCAACACGCTAGGGCAGTGATGGTGAATCTTTTAGAGACCGAGTGCCCAAACCACAACCCAAAACCCACTTATTTATCACAAAGTGCCAGGGCCGCATCAGCATTGTGGTGCCCTCAGGGAAGAGGTATGGGGGCGTGGTCCAGTGAGTGGGCATGGCTCTAGTTGTCACAGCAGACTGGATGGGCATGGCCACCTCGATGTTGCTCATGGGGGGGATGCCTGTGGGGGCAGGGTAGGGTTGGGGGAGATCCAGGGGGTCTCTGGTAGGTGGGGTGGTGGGCAGGAGGCCCAGCATAGATGGGGGGAGGCACGCAATTCCAGCTGGGACTGGGGGGCCATGGCACTGATAGGGATCCGGCTTTTCCTGCTCGGGGTGGCCTTTGGCTTGCTGCGTGTGGGCGTGCTCTACCACCTCTACTCGAGCTTGTTAGCTAGCTGCTTCGCCTCCTTTGTGCTGGGTGGGGCTACTGGTCCGGGTGGCGGCGGCCTAATGGACTTGCGCAAGCTGCTGGGCTTTGAGTGCCGCCTCTGGCACGCATGCCATAGGTTCGCCACCACTGCACTAGGGGTACTGTGACATTATAACTATCCCTTCAGATGTTAGATTAGTTTTTATTGTTTAAATAGGACTCCTGGTTTTATATTGCATGGTGTTGCTATCAATTTAATTTAGAAAATAACTGCTCTTTTACAGACCCATCTATTCTGTGCTGTAGGAGGGGTGGTGGCTGAATCATCCTATGGGTGTTTTGCAGAACGCATGCCAGTTTAGTTCGATTCAATTCATGTCATCATGGTTAATGAGGCTGAAGAAACAAAGGCTATCTCTCCAGGGTTGCAACAGATTGCAACGTAAATAATACCGAAGCTTTTCCCAGGGTTGTGATGAAAGACCAAAGGTTTTTGCCGTCAAAGAAGCCATTCCGTTACAGACCTGAATCTAGCAGGCTGCAGTTAGAGCAACCTGTTCTTCATTTGTGTTTGGACTTTGTTCACCATTCTGATTACATTAAAATAAAGTATGTTATAAACGGTGTCCATACTTCAGAAACAGGCAGCTGGATTTTGTGAGGAAAACTGTTTACAAAATTGCCCTTAACAGAATGTTGGCTCTCTAGATCCTTGCTTCATTTTTCCCCCAGAGAAGATACTGTAAACAAACATAATTGCTACAGGTCGTCCTCTACTTATGACCCAATTGGGATTGGAATTTTGGTCACTAAGCAATATGGTCATTAAGTGAATCATCATGTGACCAGGCCTGATTTTACCACCATCTTTCCATGATAATTAAGTGAATCACACAGTCATTAAGTGAATCTGGCTTCCCTAATTGAACTTGCTTGCTGGAAACCAACTGGGAAGGTCACAAAATGCATTCACATGACCACAAGACACACTGCCTATCGGTCATAAATGTGAATGGATTCTCAGTGCCAGAATTGCAATCTCTTGACTGTAGGGCTGATGCAACAGTCATGATGTCATGAATAGGTTGTAGATAACTTTTTTTCCAGGCCATTATAACTTTAAACTGTTGTTAAATGAATGGTTGTAAGTTAAGGATTATTTGTATAGGTATATATATTGGGCCAAGGGCTATATTTGCTTTCAGAGAATACTGTGCAAGGCCTATGCCAACAGGGTTAGAGACAGAGACACAATGGAGACCCTCTGTAGGTTTACACATTTTCCCCTAGATCAGGGGTCTTCAAACTTGGGCCCTTTTATGACTTGTGGACTTCAACTCCCAGAATTACTTCTTATTTAATTATCATAAAAATGTTCACTTTTTGCTATGGTACTATCCATTCTTTTCTAATCAAAGGCGCAAGTCATAAGTCTTGCTTGATAGCAAGATGTATGGCACATACATTTAATAAATGGCACATACATTTAATAAATAACTAAATAAATTGAATTAAATAAGCGCACTTTTTTCTGTTGCATGCAAGAATCTATATGGGGGTTCCAGTGATCCATAAATGTAGATGTCTTTTTCTCTAATCAAAGACATTAATTTAACCATCTTAGCAAGTTTCATCATCCTCACCAGTCAACTCCATGGTGGGCAGTGTCAAACCTTTCCACTTTTGAGTACAGAATAATCTTGTTGCAGTTGTCATACCTTAAAAACAAAGTTCCAAACACCAATTTTCATAAAAAATATTCCATTACTTTCTCCATAAGTTGTTTATAAAAATACCTTTATCTTCATTTGAGGGACAGACCCCCAGGACCATAGTTTTAACCTCCTATAGCTTCTACTACAACAAATTTACCATGTTCAATTAATACAGGCAGTCCTTGACTTACGACAGTTTGTTTAATGACCATTCGAAGTTACAACAGCATTGAAAAAAGTGATTTATGACCGTGTTTCACACAACCATTGCAGCATCCCCATGGTCATGTGATCAGAATTCAGAAACTTGGTGACTCATATTTATGACATATTTATTAACTCCATCGGATAAACTGGGACTGGATTTTTGGAGGAAGCCTGAATTTATTTAACAGTGTTCCAATATCTCAGGGGCTGCCCCAAAGAAGAGGGAGTCAAGCTATTCTCCAAAGCGCCTGAAGGCAGGACAAGAAGCAACGGATGGAAACTTATCAAGGAGAGAAGCAACCTAGAACTAAGGAGAAACTTCCTGACAGTTAGAACAATTAACCAGTGGAACAACCTGCCTCCAGAAGCTGTGAATGCTCCAACACTGGAAGTTTTTAAGAAGAGATTAGACAACTATTTGAATGAAATGGTATAGGGTTTCCTGCCTGAGCAAGACTAGATGGCCTCCAAGGTCCCTTCCAACTTTATTATTATTATTATTATATTATATTATTTCACCCTTTGGATAAAGGAGGATGAGGGAAATTTTCATGTACCTTCAAGCTTTTCTTACTGTGAAAGTCTCAGATTTTTGATTGCCATCTCAGAATCGTGGGCCACGATTTGTGTCCCTGGGTCATGTGATCATGTGTTGTGACCATCTGACAAGCCATATGGGAAAGCCAGATTCACTTAACAACCATGTCACTAAGTTAACAACCATAGCGATTCACTTAACAGCTGACGATCATAAAATGGGACAAAAATCATTTAACAAATGTGTTGCTTTGGACTCAATTGTGGTTATAAGTCAAGAACTACCCTTAGAAGTTCTGCGTTTGAGGGTTAATATACAATATGGTATTAATTTTCCAACAGCGGCAGTGAGTAACAGACATTGCAGAAAAGCTGACCAGCTACTCATGACTTATTGTAATGAGTAACCATTGCCACTCCTCATGGCAGTAAGGGGCAAGATCACATAGAACTTCTTTTAGGCTAGCTGAAACCGAAGAGGAGATTTTGCATCACCAGCATATAAAGTAGAAGCATAGAGTCAGGTCTACTGCTTGGAAATGGTACTTGAACTTGGGCATTCTCAAACTTGAACCAGCACAGGGATACTTTGATCCAAAAGTATCAAAGAAGCCAAAATATAACGCTTCTTCCCCATATAAGATAAAGGTATTCTGAAGTACCTTGTGAAAAGCACATCCCGTTGTTTTGTGTGATTTCACATTGAGCAGCAAAAGGCATCCATTGATAGAAACAGCAGTCTCCCAAGGCCAAGCTCCAGGGATCAAATCAAAGCCACTTTTAAATCAATAAAGGAAACCCAGAGAATCCCCCAAGGCTAATTGAAATCATGAGGGATAAAGCACTGATCACGCATCTACCATCCATTCTTGAAATCATTTTCCTCCTTCTTAGATCAGTCTTCAGGGTTTTATTGTACTTAGGCTTTTAATAATGTAGACGTGAGTGGAAGGCTGAATGGATATGTGCTATGATCTAGGGCAGGGGTCTTCAAACTTGGGCCCTTTTATGACTTGTGGACTTCAACTCCCAGAATTTATTTGTTGCAAAAGAAATTCTATTTCTTTTTATCCTTTCTGCACTTTTCTTTTTTTCTTTTTCTTTGTTCTTTTTCTTCAGTATGGTTAGTTTTTATGTTCTCTTTCAAACTCTTAATTTCACACACACACACACACACACACACACACGCTAAAATTACTGTATATAAATGCTATGCCACATATATGAAAAGTACTCATATTTCCCATATTTACTTATGTATAAGCCCAGCTGGTTGCAATGTCCTATGTTGCATTTGCAACCGCCTGCTGACTTCCCTATTGATTTGCTTGTCAGAAGCTGGCATTGAAGGTCACAAACAGTGATCATGTGATTGTGGGATGCTGTGATGTAATTGCAAGCTGGTTGCTGAGTGCCCAGATAGCAGGTAGGGATGCTACAACAGCTGCAACTATGAGGATCTGTTATAAGTTCCCGTTGTTCAGCACCTATGTAACTTTGAAAAGTTGGCCATTCAGTGAGGATCACCCATAGATAGTATAATACTGATCAAATTCAGTTTCTTTTTTAAAAAAATAAATAAATATTAGAGCATATTCTTCCTGGAATCGGCATCAAAGGGTTTCCCATCAGGCATTGTAAACTTTGAAATGCAATTTGGCGTTTCACTAATTTTAATGGCCATAACTGTACCGCAACTGCAATGATTATTTTCAGGGCTAGTGCCATTAGCCACACTTACATAGTGCTCAGGTTTCCTATTCCTGCAACATAAGCTCTGTAGAAGAAGTTCAATTTAAATTTTGGGAAGGTTTGTTGCAAGTGCTCTGTTGTGTATTAAATTCTTTCCTGAGATTGGAAGCTGGCCTAATTGCTGCAGAGACCTATGTGCAGCTTTGCCTCCTGAAATATTGTTAATGGGGTTTTTTTTTTACTTTCCTAATTTTGTACGACTGTCTGTGAAAAGGCCTGCTATATCTTCATAGGCATCATCATAGATTTAAAATATTATGAATTATGAATACCATCTGCTTTTGCTTGGCCTTAGATAGCCTCTTCTGAGTTGAAGCAAAGTCCCATAACATGCATGACCTATGTTCCTGGACGGAGCAGACTTATTTGCCAAGAATGTAGTAAACATTCTCTTGCCTGTCCCATGGAAGAGCTTTTATTTTTGCCCATTGCAGACTTTTTTTTAACCATTTTTTTCAATCACATCCCTGCATAAGAACAATTTTGCCCCTCACTTAGTAGAAGGAATAGAAAACCCCTCATTTGCTTCTGCACTGTCTCTTCTTCATGGCTTGTGGGAAATTGGCCTAATTATGTCTTTTTAAACCCTCTCTCGTGCCAACTCAGAGGAAAAGATTATTCTCCTTTTATTTATTTATTTATTAAATTTATATACCGCCCTATCTCCCTTACGGGACTCAGGGCGGTGAACAGGCGATACTAAAAACCACAATAATAAATAAATAGTTTCTGTTCTAAAATCAAATTAAATAATGGGCCTGTTCTAAAAACACCCCATACAAAAACCCCCACTAAAACATAATCAAACTACGCCAGGCCGGCCG